>NW_015629524.1:439105-441605 GCF_001515625.1 Sinocyclocheilus rhinocerous
TTTTCAAAGGTGCACACACAAATTGGGTGAAACTAATCATTTTTAATTAGATTAAACTCTTTATATAAATTTTTCTTCTATCTACTATATGACATGACGTGTGACACGTGACGTGACGTGACATGTGGCTAAGTATGGTGACCCATACTTGGAATTAGTGTTCTGCATTTAACCCATCCTAAGTGCACACACACAGCAGTGAACACACACACACCGTGAACACACACCCGGAGCAGTGGGCAGCCATTTATGCTGCGGCGCCCGGGGAGCAGTTGGGGGTTCGGTGCCTTGCTCAAGGGCACCTCAGTCGTGGTATTGAAGGTGGGAGAGAGCACTGTACATTCACTCCCCCCATCTACAATCCCTGCCGGTACAAGACTCGAACCCGCAACCTTTGGGTTACAAGTCCGACTCTCTAACCATTAGGCCACGACTTCCCTGCATGGCTTGCTAACAACACTGTTTCACACACTAAATATTGCATGATGCATTTCCCTTTTACTTCCTCTCTTCTCTTCCTTAGAAAATAAGGCCTGATGCATGTATTCAGTAAAACAACACAGGAAAATAACAATATGGTCAGAGAATAACCTACGTAGTTTGTGTAAATTATTTAGAGGTAATAATCTTAGTTTGTTGTAGCCACACTAAAAAAATAAGTGTGTTTGTGTGTTAGTTAGTTTAATTATAAAAGTAATGTTATGCTCTATCCTTTAAACAAACTTGTTTTACAACAAAATACAATCTTTTTTTGTTCCGCTCATTAAAATATCATGGACAACCTGGCAGTTGCAGTAAAAAAAAACAAAAAAAACATGTGCTCTTTGAGTCAAATTGAAAGTTTATTTGTAAGGTTTACTGCAAATTTGAAGCCTTGATATTGTTAGCTTCAGCAATCGATGCTTTTATTTGAGCAGGTTTTAAACCAGAAAATGCCCATGGATTGCTCCATCTGACTGAAGCACAAAAGCCAAGGATCAATATTTCATGAGAATACTTTTAATCACCTGATTTCTCATTGACAATTCCTCTCTTTTGAAGTCTTTCAGTGGTATTTTAAATCAAACTAAACTAAAACGATGAGAGCGGTTCCCTGTGTCTAACTTGTTTAGATAAAGGCCTAGGCTTGAATATGCACATGGAGGACATGTTCTCATTCATATATAACTGCATGCTTTACAAGCTATATAAAAACATTTGTATTTATCATGTGTGGCTGTGTGAGCTGAATGTCAATGCTGATGCGTTCATTCCTGACCTTTGGTAATTGGTTCAATCTAACATCATACAGTATATAATGACAGAGAAGCAAGCCTTTATAAATTGCTGAATCAACAGCAAACATAACATAGACAATGTTTAACAACTGATATTAACATCTGCCTCAGGTGAGGCGATTACAAGTGGACACTACTGAATAGAGACGTTATCCAATCCCTGAAACAACACTCAGGGGTAGTCAAAAATGCATGTGACTGCATTGCATTTAAAGTGTAAACACGAATGCATCCTGATGTGTCCCGGGCAACATCCCAGGACCGCCTACTCACCTGCCAATCATCCATTTAGCAGAGAAGGGTTTAAAATGCTGCTTAGCTACATTTAGATGCATAATTTATTTATTTATAAAATAATAATTATCCAATGAAATAAATACATACATACGTACATGCATACATATACTTATTTGACTTTCTTGAAATCAACATGAAGTGACACAGATCATGTGATGTTTATGTGAAGATATAGTTCAAACCAAAATGACAATTCTCTGTTAATTTACTCATCCCAAAGTCATCCAAGATGTATGTGACTTTCTTTCTTCAGTAAAACATTACATTTGAGTTTTAACTGAATTAAGGCTCCTTGGTAATTAATAAAATGTAAGTCAATGGGTGCCGTCACTTTGATAGTTAAAAAAGCAGGTACAGGAAACACAAACTGAATACTTGTGTCTCCTGGTGATATATTTTGGTCTTATGAAGTGAAATGGTTGTCGGTGCAAGAACTTGAACGTTATTGACAACAGTATTGCCTGCAATCCATGTCCTTGGCAAACTGGAGCTCAGGTTTCTGTCTCATGATGGTGGGTGAGTAAATTAACTGCATACATATATATTTAATGTTAGAACTTGATTAAAATAACAATAAGGATGCTTTTCAAAACATTACATATATTTAGAGGTGTGATCTGCTTATTGCATATTTGTGTATTTATTGATTTATTTGAATTTAAATAATTGAGTCTTGAATCCGTGGCCTAGTTGTTACCACATTTGTGAAGCATCTGAGATGCAGAGCAATCAAATCTGAATATTTTTAAGCAGATGGTTTTGCAAAGAACACTGAAAGTACCATTTTTAAGAGAGTTTCTGTTCAAATTCAAATTCCAACAGCAACATAAATGTGCCAAAAGGAAATATACAAGCTCTGAACAGGGAGTTCCTTAAACCAAAAGCCCTGCGCACAGCCGCAAGAGATTGATCTCAACTTTAGCTGA
>NW_015629524.1:444343-487672 GCF_001515625.1 Sinocyclocheilus rhinocerous
ATTTTTTTTTTTTTTTTTTTTTTCAAATGAAGAAGGACAAAAGTAAGTAAAATAATAATACAGCTGCATTTATTAAAACTATATAATATTTTACTATATTTGAGAAATAATATTATACTGTATTTTTGAAAAGTGTGATATATGTATTTTTCAGTGATTAATAAAAATTCAAAAGAACTCACTTATTTGATATAGAAATCTTATAAATGAACGTTATAATGTTAATGTTAATGTTAATATATATATATATATATATCATATTATTATCGTTATTATTATTATTATTATTATTATTATTGTTGTTGTTGTTATTATCTATTGTGAATTTTTGCTTTAATTTTGTTATTGAGTCAGTCTCATTGGTAACACTACAGTAAGGTCTCATCTGTTAACATTATTTAATACATTAAATATATTGTAAAATATGTATTAACCTTTGTTATTGTTACTTAATAAAAATGTTCATATTAATGTTCACAGTGCATCAGTTAATGGTAACAGATACAAAATGTATTAATACATGTTGAGATTAACTAGGATTAAACAATGCTGTAGAATATTGTTCATTGTTAATTCATGTTAACTAATATATTTAATGCTAGCAAATGTAACCTTATTGTATAGTGTTACCGTAGCATTTCATTATGTATGTTTCATCTTTTGATATGTTTGTAGCCCTAAATTAACAAGTATGTTTGGCTATTTTGACAACTATCAATTTAAACATCGAATAACCATGTGAGTCTTAAAACTACAGCTGCAGGTGCCCTTAAACTAAGTTCGTTGGTATTTAGCTTATTTTGACTAACATTTCCATTCAGCCATGAGGACAAATGGAGACAAAATAGGCCCTGAGCATGCAAAGGCTGTATAGATTTGCCTTTCCCCGATCTACCTTTAAGCAAACTAATGGCACCGTCAGCAGAATGCAGCTCGACAAAGCCTGACACACAGGTCAAAGGGCTTTTACTTTTTTTATTTTTTTTTATTCTCTCCCTTCAGACTAGGAAAACTTCTTCAAACTACTTTGCATGTCTATCAAATGCCATGGTTTGCTTGCAAATGCTAGTGTTTGTGACTCCATGATAAACTGCATTGCAGCACTTTAATTCTCCTCACTCTTCCAGCAGAACTGAATCATGGGATTGTCTAAAACCTGCATGATTGACCATCTTGCACAAACCGCACACAGTCCAGGTAGGAAGTAACTCCCCACAGGTAGAGCGATATATTAAACGCATGCTTGGTTCCCAGCGAGCCATATTCTGTTAGAGGTGCTGCTAATTAGATTTTGCAGTGAGATGTGATTACTGTGTCTCAAAGTTTCTCTGGTTAAAGATAATTTTGTTGAAGTGGGGAAATTAGATTTTTTTTTTTCTGTGGATATGACCATAAGGTGTTTGGCAGGTGTAAATGAGTGCTGCATCTTGCCTAAAAAATTACAGAAATATTCCCAAAATGAACTCAGTGAGTGGGAAGGTTAGTGCTTATTGGTCCAATAACATCCAAATAGTATTGCTAGAAAGTACAAACAAATGCACAAACAAACTTGGAAATAATTAAACTGTCCAGAAATACATTTCTGATGAGTTTGAAGTGGTTGCAGCTTTTAAAATATAAAATAAATAAAACAGCAGTATGTGTGTGTGTGTTGTAGGTTATACTCTTAGTGGGTATGAATCCTGAAAAAAATGCTGATGTGTGCACGGTATGCCATCAAAGCAAAACATAGTCAAATTTGATGATGCAGCTTGATATTAACATACATTAATATTCACTTCATAAGTATTTTGCCGTCGGTCCCAATTGAAAATGCAAAGAGAGCAGTCTGTATGCTGGATTTGTGAACCCCACTGCACCTTGAGCCCTGAATCCCACTCATGCCATCTCATGGTGAATATAGTTGTAAATACATGCACAGAATGTTCTGAACATTTTATGTAAATGCAAGGAAATTTTAGATGCACAGAATGGGACAACGGCACTTATTTATCTTGAACATTTTATGTTGAAACTAAACAGTTAAGGAAGTTAGTGGTAGAAGCTTTGTGGCACATTCCATATCGACCATAAATGCATTATCTTGGAATTTACTGAACAAAATTCACATTAATACATGAAATAACTCCCCTAGCTGCAGATTTTCTACCATTTTCCCTACAAATTGGCACCTTCTTTAAAATTTTGCCATATGTAATACAGAAGCATCACCTTTTTAGTGAAAAAGCATTGTGTCCCTGTAAAACATTACTAATAAATCCTTATCTGACAATGGAGATTACCATATTCCAATCTGAGAATATTTTATTTTAGCAATCATGTTGTGTGTATCATCTATCTGCTGTTTAGAAATAGAACTAAAGGTGCAGGATTTGTGAATAAATCACACAGGTTTCAAAAAGGTCTTAACTTGATCCCAATTCAGTTTGTTTGCTTTCGACAGCTGACTCACTCACTCAGCAATGAAGCAGGTCTGTATTGCAAAGCCAAGTTAAATAAATAAACAAGCAAACAAACAAACAAATAAATATATATATTTAAACCTTTAGTTCTATTTCTAAACAGCAGATAGATGATACACACAACATGATTGCTAAAATAAAATATTATCAGATTGGAATATGGTAATCTCCATATGTATATATGTATTTATTTATTTATTTTATTTATTACTGTATCCGTCTTCATTTCAGGCTGCAAACAACAAAATGTGATTTTTTTTTTTATACCACAACAACGAGGGCATCCCGATAGGCTTACCAGACATGGCCCCTTACACTTTGGGGTCATCAGCATGAATAACTAGCCTTTCCTCCTCCATTTGAATCTCAACATAGTATATTTTGTTTTAAATATGTCACTGAGACAATGGAATGTATGTCATGTCACATGCTGTTTTAAACAGGCACACTCTATTTAACATGTTCTCTTTATTTAATATTGCATTTGCATTTTATAACAGACAGCAGTAGAAAGAAGCCCAAAAAATAATTTACTGAAGTGAAAAGGGAACTTTGGCTAGAAAAATTTGTTATATATGTGATATGACTTTTCATTAAAATCCCTTGCGTTCAGACACTGCAGGGTGTTACTGTGAAAATGGATCTATAAAATGAGCCACCGAAATCACTTCAGTATTTGTTTCAGGCATGAGTGAAGTTGAAGATTTCAGTGGACTCATATTAATAACCCAGACAGTAAAATTTCAGGAGCCAGTGTTTGATATGGAGGAAAACAAATAATGTGATTTAAATATCTAAACATTGTTAGAAAATCATAAATGTAAGCATTTCAATATGCTACTAATCAAAGGTTTGGGGTCAGTAAGCCTTTTTTTTTTTTTTAAGAAAATGATACTTTTACTGTCAATACATATCATTTGTAATCCGATTTTCAAAAGCTATAGCCAAATTCAGAGCTCCCCAATAACATTAGGACATCCAGCGGCAGAAGCATCTACTAGCGACCACAGCTACAATCTCACAGTCAGTGTCAACAGGGCTTTGTACTTTGTTACTTCATAATGTAATGCTATTTGTTTCTGTGAGGCACCAATAAATGTATAATTTAAAAATAAACAATAATTTCTCCTAGAGCCACCTCGCACCAGAAATAATAACAATATTTTTTACATTTGTAATAAAGAAATGTCCTGGGTCTCTTCCAGATTAGGCTGGAGAGGACAGAGTCGGCTCAGTCTTTGAAAGATATTATGCAGTTGGTGGCATCGTGCATCTTGGCAGTTTATTATCTCCCCCCGTTTTCACAGTTGTTTATTTTGGAACGTATGCGCAGGGAAATTATATTACTCTCTTCCTGCATGTGCCCTTATTGTGTGGATTACGCCTTTGTTGTTTCGCCTGGCTATGTTAATCACATTTTCAGAGAAGAAACCTCTCTTCTTGTCTGAAGGACACCATTGCCTTTGCAGGCAGGTGTGAACAATCGCATTAAGATGCTGGGAAAGAGCTCCATCTTAGCATTCCCAGTATGAAGTTCATAAACGTATGAGAGGAACCACACAATGAGTGTCATTGCTCAAGGAGAAGCAAACGACCTTCCTTTTGTGGGCTCTTATTGCTGATGTAAGTTGTTCAAATGCACTAGAAATGTTTGTGTTTGTACATTTAAGCTCTGTGATAAAAGCTTGAGTTTCTGAGTAATGCTGCGCTGAAATTTGAAAGAAGTGATCAGCTTCAAAGCATTTAATCGACCATAAGAGGGTTTGGTACATGTTGATGATTTTCAACACTTGGTTTTCTGGGGTTTCTGCTGTCCAGCTCATTGTGAGTGTCTGGTACCTTGACTTGTAGACTCAAGATGTCGAGGTAAAGAAGGATGTGGAAAAGGAAAGACAGGTTTGATATCTATCTATCTATCCATCCATCCATCCATCCATCCATCCATCCATCCATCTTGTTACAAATGATTCCTTTTCCATTCTAATAATTAGACAGTATTTCATATTTCACAGATCAGACTGCTGTGATTTCTAATGTTTCTGTGCTGCTTCTGTCTGTGACGTGTGTGTGTGTGTGTGTGTGTGTGTGTGTGTGTGTGTGTGTTAAGATGCTGGGAAAGAGCTCCATCTTAGCATTCCCAGTATGAAGTTCATAAACGTATGAGAGGAACCACACAATGAGTGTCATTGCTCAAGGAGAAGCAAACGACCTTCCTTTTGTGGGCTCTTATTGCTGATGTAAGTTGTTCAAATGCACTAGAAATGTTTGTGTTTGTACATTTAAGCTCTGTGATAAAAGCTTGAGTTTCTGAGTAATGCTGCGCTGAAATTTGAAAGAAGTGATCAGCTTCAAAGCATTTAATCGACCATAAGAGGGTTTGGTACATGTTGATGATTTTCAACACTTGGTTTTCTGGGGTTTCTGCTGTCCAGCTCATTGTGAGTGTCTGGTACCTTGACTTGTAGACTCAAGATGTCGAGGTAAAGAAGGATGTGGAAAAGGAAAGACAGGTTTGATATCTATCTATCTATCCATCCATCCATCCATCCATCCATCCATCCATCCATCTTGTTACAAATGATTCCTTTTCCATTCTAATAATTAGACAGTATTTCATATTTCACAGATCAGACTGCTGTGATTTCTAATGTTTCTGTGCTGCTTCTGTCTGTGACGTGTGTGTGTGTGTGTGTGTGTGTGTGTGTGTGTGTGTGCGTGCGTGTGCATGTGTATGTGTGTGTTTGTCATCTTTATTTCTCTCAGCTCACGTCTGTGTGTGTGTGTGTGTGTGTGTTCCTGTAATACTCCACCACAATGTCTCAATAATCATCTCCATCCATTTATTCTCCTTCCTCCTGGAGAAAATGACCTTAATGTAAGTGGCTTTCTGTTTGCAAATATATCGGTTACTTTCAGCTGACTGTAATCCTGAGGGATTACAGGGGGCTCTTCTGGATCAATGAGAGCATTATTTGGCTCAGCGCCATGCAGTGGTGAGACAGACCAAAGGTGCAGCGCGTGCCTTTCTGTCTCTGGACTGATTAATGGCCCCAAAGACCTCTCTGCCCTCCAATGGAAAGTCTTCATTTGCACTGTCTGCAGAGCCACATACAGCGGACGCATATTCTTGGCTCATTTGTGGTTTTTCGTGTTGTTTCAGTCTCATCTGCTGTCTGAGGCACTTCTGTAAAAGAAAGAAATGCCATCAACTGAGTGAAGCCCAGTTTACTTTCAGTGAGCACTGAGCATACGATTATTTACTATAGTTCATTTAGAATTCCTTAAATAGTATTTGAGAATTATTTTATTTTATTTTATTTTTCCCCCCAAAAAAGAAACAATAAAAGGAAATAAGTCAAATAAATTAAACATTGACTAATTTTTTATTTTTTTTTTATCTATATATATATTCATATATTCTGAGGTTTATTTATTTATTTATTTATTTTGAGGTGGACATTGTCCTTGAAAAAAGACTCCCCCCACAATCTATGAGTGTTATTTATTTTTAGACAAACTGAACAAAACAGGTTTACACCAGAAACCATAATTTATGATGAGGCCAATATAAAAATGCACTTTAAATAAATGACATGGTTGTTTCACTTTTTACAGTGTACGAACTTCTACAAACTTATGCCTTATACCAACTTTTTTTTTTTTTTTAATAAGCAGCTTCCTTTAATTATATTCTGTCAACTGCACATAATTCGGCTTCTCTACCCAAAAGGCTGTGTGACATTGTGTGGAGGAGTTCCTCTGATCACTGCTGAGGAACATTGCTAATTTATTTCTATTCATAAATTGAGAGATGATGTCTCCTCCATGCTCTGCTTTCTGAGGTTAAGACTCCCTGCTGTAAGTAATTTGTTTCAGTCTCATCTGCTGTCTGAGGCACTTCTGTAAAAGAAAGAAATGCCATCAACTGAGTGAAGCCCAGTTTACTTTCAGTGAGCACTGAGCATACGATTATTTACTATAGTTCATTTAGAATTCCTTAAATAGTATTTGAGAATTATTTTATTTTATTTTATTTTTCCCCCCAAAAAAGAAACAATAAAAGGAAATAAGTCAATTAAATTAAACATTGACTAATTTTTTATTATTTTTTTATCTAAAGTGAAATTTCTATTATATTCTACTCATGTTATGGCGCATTTATATGGCTCTTGTTTATTGTTTATAGTGATATATATATATTAGACAAACTGAACAAAACAGGTTTACACCAGAAACCATAATTTATGATGAGGCCAATATAAAAATGCACTTTAAATAAATGACATGGTTGTTTCACTTTTTACAGTGTACGAACTTCTACAAACTTATGCCTTATACCAACTTTTTTTTTTTTTTTAATAAGCAGCTTCCTTTAATTATATTCTGTCAACTGCACATAATTCGGCTTCTCTACCCAAAAGGCTGTGTGACATTGTGTGGAGGAGTTCCTCTGATCACTGCTGAGGAACATTGCTAATTTATTTCTATTCATAAATTGAGAGATGATGTCTCCTCCATGCTCTGCTTTCTGAGGTTAAGACTCCCTGCTGTAAGTAATCAGAGACCATCTCACCAGAGCCAGAGGAGCACGTATTCAAACAGATGATTCTGCTTCCTCTGGTCGATGGTGTGGGAGAGACACTGGTCCACTGAGTGACACTTCAATTAGCCTCCAATATGCAGTGGTGCAAATTATTAGATTTGAGCTGATACTTGGGACAGTGCAAGTTTTTAGAACATTCTCCAAACTCATGAAATGTATTGCGAGTAAAAGAGTTTTAGTATCTGCCTTCGCCTTTTGAAAGTGAAAATCTAGATTGCTATTTTTGCATACTAATTATGGAAATAATTTACTTTTAAAGAACATCACATTTGAACTGAATGTAATGTTTTTGGACAATTGATTGCATAGCAGTCATTTTTCATAAATATGACTGATCATTTAATATAGTAATATACCTTAGGATGAAAGAAATCTTCAATTTTGCAATCTACAAATTTAATCTCTGACAACAAAATCTTTGTAGATATTGTACAATGTAAACTTGGCTTAAGCTTCTTCAACAAACTATGTTTATCTGCCTCTGTTTAAACTTTACAGACAGCAATAGCTCTGCAAAAGCAATAGCTCACTTTCTGTCACTTCTTTATATAACTCATCCGTTCTTAGTGGCGTCTGTCTGGCTTCGTTTTAAAGGATCCTCTTAAAGTTTGTGGCCCATTACATTTTTCTCCTCGACCATAAGTAGCACAGTATTTTAATAATTGAAAAAAGACCCTGATTTACATTTAAATTGAAAATCGGTTTCCTCCTAATAATAATGTACTATAATCCACCTTGAACCATCATTTTAGGAGGTTAAATTCTGAAATGTTACATGCAGAGGCTGGAAGATTCTTTTCTTTGTCGGTCTCCTGAGAGCTTGACCAAAGGACCCCAAATCTGACCATTTCCACAGCTATTTTAAAGGATGAGTGAACAAGAGAAGTGGCCGTGAGAAAGCTGTGGAAGAGGAAGAGCCAGGGATATAAAGTGTTGCTTTTAAGCAACTGTGTTTTGAAGGCTTCTGATGTTTGCAGAGACTGGTGCTTTTATCTGTTTTACCTGAGAAGATTTGGAAAGCATATCTTGGAAGATCATCACCCTAGATGGTATTTTGTCCACTAAAATAAGTCAAATAACTGCCATCTTTCAAAATATTTTTGTCTACTCATTAAAGGGATCGTTCACCCAAAAATGACAATTCTGCCATCATTTACTCACCCTCCACTTACTCCAAATCTATATATATATGAGTGTCTTCCTTCTGTCAAACACAAAATAAGATATTATGAAGAACATTGGCAACCAGACAGTTGACGGTAGCCATTAAATTCCATAGTATTTTTTTTCTTTCTATTCTATTATTTTTCTATGTTTCTCTCTCCTATGAAAGTCAATGGCTACTGTCAACTGTTTAGTTACTAACGATCTCAAAAAATAGTATTTTGTGTTCAACAGAAGAAACAAATGCATTCAGGTTTGGAACAACTGAGTAATCATGATATCATGATAGAATTTTCATTTTTGGGTGAACTTTAATTATAAGATGTGTGTTATTGTAACATATATAAAAGAATTGCTGAAGTACAACATTTTAAATATTGTGTAAAGGCCCACTCAGAATCTTTTTTCTGTATTGAAAAAATGTTTTATACAAATAAATAAATATTGAAAATATTGAAAACAAATATTGATATGTTTGAAAAATTAAATTATATTGATTGTTAATAGAGCGTTACCAATAATAGAGCATTACCAATGGCACTGGTAACTGAAAGCTCTGCAGTTTACTATGAATTCGTTTAGATTAGTATTCATTTTTTATCTTTGTGCTATTGTATATATATTTTGCTAAATGGTTATCATTTATTATACACTACGAGGTTACGGTCAACAAGGAAAACAATATGATTGATTGATTGATTGATTGATTGATTGATTGATTTAGCAAGGCCCGTGAAATTTTTGCTAGGGCAAGTGAAATATATATATTTTTTTAATTCTACTGGACCAATGTTCAGACAAAGGAGCAGTTTCCAGATTTATGCTACTGGTTGAGTCACATAAAAGTAATATTCATAAGTAGTAAGTCAACTTATGAATGTTGTTTTTTTTTTTTATAGCTATGTCTGTACATTTACATACTGTAGTACTCATTTACAGGCAAGAGATGAAAAGATAGGATGTCTTGGTGCTTTTTACAAGTATTACCGCAAGATTAAATTATAATTTCACTGCAGTATCTGATCTCACATATGGCTCACTTTAAGGGCACTCGTTTTTTAGTAAATGTAATTCTGAGCCCATCAGGTGAGAGTTTTGAGAAGAAAAACCTTTTAAAGGGAAGGTAGCTACTTTGGTAATACACTTTTGGTAAGTATCTTTCTCCATTCATTACATGGTAAGTCTGACTGGGTCGTATACGCCTCAACATTCTAGAGGACCCAAGGGTATTTATTTCATCCTGAGGCGCTTCTATATCTGTTGTCATCCTGTAGTGTGGGAAGTTATTTACAGTGCAAAGCCTCCAGACTGCTCTTTACTTCTCCCCGAAGCACAGAAGGTGAGAAAGGCCGCTCTCTGGGAATGAAGTGAGGTAAGCGATGTCCTCTGCCTACTCCTTATGAAAGAAGGTCATGGCAGTTGCTAATTTTCTCCAAAGACTTTCTGCTCCACCCTTGTTTTCAGGGTGTGGGCTAAAGTCCTACAAAACGTCTCTCTTTTTCACCTTTTCAACAATTTGCAGGTCAAATTGGTTTGCTCAGGGCAGTGGTTCTTCAGCCAAGGTCTCAAGTTAATTTACAAAGTATACTCTAAAAAATCCTGGGTTGTTTCAACCCAACTTTGGGTCAAATATGGACAAACCCAACTGTTGGGTTACATTTTTTAATTACATTTTTAACTCAAAAGTTGGGCTAGTCCATATTTGACCCAAAGTTGGGTTGAAGCAACCCAGCATTTTTTAGAGTGTACTCTGAAAAGAAAAAAAGAAAAAAAAAAAAAAAGTGGACAGCGAAGAACGGCAATGTCCATATTTGACCCAAAGTTGGGTTGAAGCAACCCAGCATTTTTTAGAGTGTACTCTGAAAAGAAAAAAAGAAAAAAAAAAAAACAAGTGGACAGCGAAGAACGGCAATAGAGAAGACATTAAATAGCAACACTATTACATTTAGTAGGCATCAATATAAACCAAGGTATTTCCATTTAAAGCTTAAGTTTGTCATTTCTGCACAATTGGTGTCAACAAACAGAGCTGCAAAAATCAAGCAGTTTTCTCAAACTATTCAAATGTCATTGGTCAAAAAAGTTACATTTGGTTGAGTAAATGTTTTCTGAGTCAGACTGGTCAAGGTTTAGCTAGTTAGCATGGCCCCATTAACCCGCACTAGTAGTTTCTGTTGTCATATAAGATCTCAATGCAGAATAACTCTAAATCAGAACTCTATTTGGTTCCTAATAAGAAACTCTTCTTGAGTTTGTGAAATTGAAAAAAAAAAGAAGAACAGGGATCCACCGCAGTTCCCAAAATTTATCAAATCTTTATGTCAATAAGGATTACAGTTTATCAAATATATATTAGTATTTTTTGTGCAAGCCTTTAAAGTGTTTGAAGTAAAAATCTCTAAGTCTCCCGTCCGTTTAATTCTCTCCGATGCCCTTTTTATGTCTTTTATTCTGTGCGCATACAAATCATGGCTATGGTTTTACAGATCTCCTTCTTTTCTGCTTGATCAGACAACTGTCAATTGACGGAAGATTCTTCAGAGATGCAGGTATGCCGCGCTCATTTCATAGTCATTAGGTCGCTAGGTAGCTTTATAGCGCACTGTGCTGAGGCAGGCAAAATACAAGAAAGAGAGAAAGAGTGCTTGCTATTGAAACCACGTATCACACTCTATTTAGGAAACTAAAATTGAAGTAGCTACAATTACAACCAAGCAAGCAGTCACATCTTAAAATGAATGTGTTGGGTTTAGTACAAATTAAGCTTAACTGAAATGAATGGGGCCAATCAGTAAATGTTAAAATACTGAGTCAGTTTCTAAAGTATAGCCATAAGATTTAAAGGGGTCATATGATGCGATTTCAAGTTTTCCTTTCTCTTTGGAGTGATACAAGCTGATTGTGCATAGATAAGATCCCTGAAGTTGCAAGGACTAAAGTCTCAAAACCAAAGAGATATTCTTTATCAAAGTTAAGAGGAAAACGAAGCATTTGAGAGAGGCGGGGCATAGAGGACCTACAATAATGTACAGTATTTGAAAAATAATGTGTTTTTTGAACATTAAAGCATGTCAACATATTCTGTTACACCAAATACACAAAATAATGATCTTTAAAAAAGCATCATATGACCCCTTTAAACATTGAGAGCTAACTTATCAATAATTATTGGGCTAGTTTTGAGTAGCAATTGAGCTGGTTTTGTTTCTCAGACCTGGCAACCATGCAGACCCTAAAACCCTAAAAGTACTGTATGAATGATAGCTTAAAGTTTTTACAAGATTATAAACTTCACATTTCTGTTTTTAATCCTCCGAAAACTGGCCCATTCACTTCCATTGCAAGAGCGTCCGTCGTAAACTTGAATTCTGCTTTTGTTTTAGAAATCAAGAAATGAGTTGACTTATGCCACACATGCTGTCGACTCAGCTTAACTTGTATTGAACCTGAAATATTAATTTAAAGTTTGCCAGTTGCAAAATATGTGTGTCAGAGGAGTTATGTTTTAAGAATGCACTAAGCGTTAATCTACTAAAGTGGAACAGAAGACTAATTTAAAAAACACTTTGACGTTACAATACTCTGTAATGATGTGCTATATTATGAGCGCTTCATTGGAAACCGGCTGTCTGAAAAATCCATTCTTGCCAAGTTATGAATTATCAAAGGCCTTCTCACTAATTGGGCTCTGCTAAATCAATGACTGGAAGACACAGAGGATGCAGGGCAAGCGATGCGCTCGCCGATATTTCCAAACACAAGTGCAGCCTCTAATTAAGTGTAATTTAAAAATTGAACAAAAACGTACACTTCATTGCATGCAAACATCACTTGAGCTGCCTCCTTCAATATTCACACACCACCTCAAACCTCCCATTCCTCCATCAAATGAAGATTCACCTATTTAACTCTGTTAGGCCCCACAGTGAATTGAGTCTCAGATATATTTGATCAAAGCCTGCAAAATAGGCCAAAGAGTCTATTTGTTAATTGTAGATTATCCCATTTCCAAGCATCGACCTCTTTAGTGTAAAGTTACTTTGCTATTGATGTTCCGGTCAGGAGAACTTTACCCATTTTGTTTCAGAGTACAAAAACGAATTAAGTGATGACTGGTCAACTGTTCCTTTTTTAGTTATTTGTGTTCATAGTTGCCTCTATGTTTTCTGCTAATATATGCATACGTTTACTATGAATTATTCATGAATGACTCTCATAACTCAAGTTGTCAAACTCTGAATATGATTTACAGCCTTTGGAACTGTATAATTGTACAAAGTTCTGTACATCAGAGAAAAGTCAAGGTCCTCTGGAACAACTGCTATAGGTGATAGAACTGAGGTTCAAACTGGGTTCAATCAGGGGTCACAGGAAAAATTGTTTCCCAGATTTTCTAAAACGTTCTGTGCTAAATCTCCTGTCTTCCATCGGTGGTGTACCAACAAAGGACTGACATTTTCTCTCACCCCCGGTGTGTGCTATGTATCAAAGTGTGAAAAAGTAAAAGGCTAAACCACACTAATTGGGTCAACAACAAAGCTCAAAGCCACTGCCTCTGAGTTCACACATAGTTCCTCAAACCCAGAGGGCTTTCATTTGTGAGACCTACAGGTCACAGACCACAATGCAAGAAGATTACAAACCCTCTCCCCATTTTACAGTATAAACATGGATAATTATAATACATTTCTCATAATGATGGATAGATTGGCTCCAGATTGCCTCAAGTACAAATGCTTTGAACAGGAAAATAATCAGCAACCCACCTGGACACAAAGCTCAGTGTCTGTTTTTTTTTTTTTTTAAGAGAATGATGTATAATACCATTCAAAAGTTTGAGGTCAGATTATTTTTTTTTTTTTTAAGTTTCCTATGCTCACCAAGGCTCCAAAAATACAGTCAAATATTGTGACATATTATTACAATTTAAAATATCTGTTTTCTATGTTAATTTCTGTTCAAATGTAAATTATTCCTGTGATCAAAGCTGAATTTTCAGCATCATTACTCCAGTCGTCAGTGTCACATGATCCTTCAGAAATCATTCTAATATGCTGATTTGCTGCTCAAGATACATTTTTGATTATTATCAACGTTGACATTTATTTATTTATTTTTTTTTTTGCTGCTTCATATTTTTGTGGAAACCATCAGGATTATTTGATGAATAGAAAAACATACATATATGAAATATAAATATTTTGTAACATTGTAAATGTTTTACTGTCACTTCTGAACAGTTTAATGCATCCATGCTAAATCAGATTTTAATGTAATGATATTTAGTATATAGCTTGCTAGTTAACAAGTTCCCACTGAGAACTAAGGTTGATTTTGATTGGATGGTCAGCAGATACCAAAGTGAAGGAACTTTATAGTGTTGTGCTTTGCTATGACACTGAAGATGTTATAAGAAAAGCCTCAAATTCTGGTTGAGGAAAAATATTTAAACAAATAGTAGGACTTTAAGAGCTGAAACACAAGTCTTTCAAAAGTGTAAGGGATCTCTGTCCATATATGTTAAAGTTGTAATAAATAATTTACTGTATATATTAGTGGATATATTTTGAAGTGTTTTTTTTTTGCATGAAGGAAAGTTTGGTGTTATGTCTGCTGGTCATGGTTAAGTACACATTATTCAGGGGTGATTATCTCATGGAGAGGCCGATATAAGAAGGAGTGTGATTAATTGGCATTGTAATGAGGTGTTTCATATAACGTTCATTAATTCCCACACTGATAAGCTCATTATCTCATCATTAAAACCTGAGGCGTCAAACTGAGTTGTTCTAATCAGGAGGTATGCTATGGTAAAAATTTACTGTTGTGGATAGTTGATTAAATGTTTAGAGTATTTTTGTTTTCTTATATGTTGATTATACAACTGAATCTACAAAGATTTTTTCCATTTGAACCTCCTGACAATACAGTATATGCATTTCATTGACTTTATTGTATCAGGCTCCTTTGGCACCAAGTTATCAGTTTAAGGGAAAGACAGAAGGAAAAAAGAAGCTAAAACCAATACAAAATTAATATTTGCCAGACCCACTTTATATTAAGTGGCCTTAACAAATATGTACTTACATTTAAATTAATAATTTGGTACAAAGCACTTATTGTGTACATACATGTTGTTACACTGTACTTATATTTTTAAAAATACCTGCATGTAATTACATATGTAATTAATTTCTGTAATTACATTTATAATTACATTGTTGACCCATCCCTTACACCTTAACCCACCCTTAAACCTACCCATACCACCAAACTTGTCCCTAACCTTACCCGTATCCCACCTCAATAGCAGCAAAAGTGTTTTGCAATACAATATGAACACAATAAGTACATTGTACTTATTTTTTTGATAGTAGTTAAGGTCACTTAATATAAAGTGGGACCAAAAGTTTTTATATATTCTTTTTTTTTTTAGTTTTTAATTTTTTATGAAATAATAATAATAATAATAATATGCATGTAATTGTGGAGATGATATTCTTCTTCTTGTATCACAAAGTCCCCCCCCCTCAGCCCTTGAAAAGCCAGCCCTAGTCAATATATCATTGAAACGTATGCTAAAATAGCTTTTAGCATTTTAATGTGAAAGCCAGAGGGCAGGACAATGAAAGGGATGAGAGTCAGAGACATATGGTGACAAATCAGCTTGAATTAAGAACCAATCCGTTCCCAAACCCACCCACACACACACACACACCTGCAGCATTGCTCTCTGTTCTACCGCTCGATACACTCAGATGGTAGCTGGAAAGTGCTAATGAATTTAGCCTATGCTCCTTTCACCACCTCCTGACCTGTTAATGGACTCCCACGGGCCAGTCCATCACTGTGAACTCCTGCTTCAGACATCTCATCTGAAAATAGAGGAAAAGAGTCACTTATAAACACCACTACAGCTCTCGGCAGCCAAAGAAAAAAACACACACAGCCTCTGTCCCCCTCCCTCATTCCCGGTCAGCTAAACACTGTGAGCGCTTTAATTAATAAGAAGCCAATAACTGTGGAACAAAGCCTCCTGTCTCTGGTGCTTTGGAAACAATGCAAGCTTGTCAGGGAACAGGGATGGCGGCTGTTTATTGGAAATTTTTGTGGTGACCAGGCATTGACTCTTAAAATGTTAATTACTTACGCCGTCTAAGTTTTTTGATTTCCTTAATTAAGGAAAGCAAAGTGCCAAGACATCCCTGTTCTGGCTATTAATATTAGATAAAATAAATAAATAAATACCACTTGGTTGAAAGTCTCCATTGCTCAAGCACATTGTTTGTTTTACAAGGTAAGTGCATATGATTTTAAACAGTGGTGAAGATGAGTTGAATGTGGCATTTAAGTTCCGAATTGACGGATTTGATTATGTACTTTTTGCATTGTCTGATATGAAGAAGTGCTTTGAGTGTGGGAAGGAAGGTCATGTCAACAAGCGTGCCCTGATAAGGTTGAGGGTACAGAGGTTGAATTGTTAACAGATGAAAATGCTGGTAGTAGTAATTTGGTACAGACTAGCATTGTTAATGTTGGGATGGATGTGAGAAATGAAGGTGGAGATGGTGGAAACACTAGTATTGATGTTGGAAGAGTTGTGGGTGAAGAAAGTGTAGACAGGAATTGAGAATCAAAGTAAAACAAATGTGACAGATGCTATTGTTGTAGGTGCAGCTGAATGTATTTTAGCTGAAGAAAACAAGAATACTGACTTTGAGAAAGATGAGATTTTGTTTAAAGCTCCTTCAGGTAAGAGGAAACACTTTTAGAAAGCCTTTAAAATATACAAGTGATGTGGTGATAGATCAACGAGCCGGCAAGGGTAATGAGACTGAGTATAGTGCAATGGATGATTCTGACAGTGAAACTGTAGATGATAATAATGAGAAAAATCAACGAAGAGTGTATAGTTTTGAGAAAGTGAGAAGTTTTCTACAAAAGACAAAGCATATGAAGAATGCCCAGGTTGTAGATTATTTTCCTGATCGGAAAGCATTCATTGAATCAGCCGTGATGTTGTTGAGAAGAGAAGGTGAAGAACAATTCACGGTACATGACATATAGGAGGCTAAATGAATTTATTTCCAAATTGAAACTGGAATTTATGAGGATGTATTTGAAAAATGAGGATGGATTTGAAACTACGTAGGATTCTCTTTTTTTGTGTTACTGTGTGCTTTTCTATATTGTTTAGAACTATACATTCACATGAGTGCAATAAAAGTGGGCATTCTTAATTTGAATGGTGCAAGAGTCCATATATTCACTCTAATCGATCAGAAAATGGGCAGGAATTGAAAGAGCCTGTAAATATGAGAAAAGATCTGTACAATTCTATGCTGAGCTATAGAAGCTAATACAAAGAGAATGAGCAGTTGTCTGCTAAGTTTTAAAATGGTTTACCAAATGTCATGAAGGACTCTGCAGCAAAACTTGAGAAGCCACTTTCTGAGCAAGAGCAAAAGCTTTTAAATGATTTAAAAGATATGAAGCAAAGCACCAGGTATTGATGGCTTCCCTGTGGAGTTGTATAAACCCTTTTGGGGAGTGATGGTCAAGGACCTTTTGTCTGTTTTAAATGAAATTTTATCTGAGGGTTCCCTCCCTCTAATTGCAGGAGGGCAGTGGTCACTTTACTGCCAAATAAGGGTGACTTACAGGACATGAAGAATTTGCTTCCTGTCAGTTTATTATGTAAAGATTTGAAGATTATTTCTAAGGTTTAGGTCAATAGATTAAAGGATGGGGCAAGTGGTTAATTCCGACCAGACCTACTGTGTGTCTGGCAGGTCAATTATGAACAATATTGCTTTGATAAGAAATATTCTGGATGTCTCTGGTTATCTCAATCTTCATATAGGTTTTGTTTCAATTGATCAGGAAAAAAGCTTTTGATCGAGTAGAACATCAGTATTTTTGGAATACTCCTGATGCTTTTGATTTTGGCTCCACTTTAAGCGGAATGATTAAATTATTGTATAAAAAACATAGAGAGCATAGTAAAAATCAATGGTGGTTTGAGTGCCCCATTTAAATTTGGTCGAGGTATAAGACAGGAGTGTGCTTTATCCAGAATGTTGTATTCACTGGCAATTGAACCAATGTTGCATTCTAGTATTGAAGGTTTTAAGTTAAGTGAGCAACATCAAATATCAGTTTAAATGATGTTATGGTTTTAATTAATTGAAAAAAAAGATGTTATTAATTTGGAGTCTATTGTTAATGAGTTTGGTGTAATTGCTGCTGCTAGAGTGAATTGGGGCAAACGTGATGCACTGTTTAAAGGTAAATGGAAGAATGGTTTGCCAGATTTACCTGGTGTACTAAATTGGAAGAGAGGAACTTTACATATTTGGGAGTGCATCTTGGAGATGTATCTGTGCAGCGGAAAAACTGGGATGGGACAACAGAAAAAAAATGGAGCGCATAATCAAGAAATGGAGATGGCTGCACTCCCTACTATTTTTCAGAGGGAGATTACTAATAGTAAACAATTTAATAGCGTCAACTGTGTGGCATAAGCTTTATTGTGTGGAACCTCCCACAGGACTATTATTACGGTTACAAGCAATACTGGTGGACTTCTTCTGGGATGGACTGCACTGAGTTCCTCAAATCATGCTTTTTTTGCCAATGGAGGAAGGAGGATAAGGTTTGGTGTCTTTATTGAGCAGACATGCAGCTTTTCAATTACAGTTCATCCATACGTTTTTAACCGGTTCTGTGGATGAGTTGTGGAGAGATGTTGCGAAAACCATTCTTCAGAGAGTGAAAGGACTGGGACTGGACACTACTTTATTCCTCATGGATATTAACTAGCTTCACTTGAGTGGACTTCCTGCTTTTTATCATGTTTTATTCAAGGTTTGGAGATCTTTCAATATTAGAAGACAAGAAAATGTTAATTCTCTGTTTTGGTCGTTGGAAGAGCCTCTAGTTAATGGGGCTCGTTTTGACGATTGTTACGTTTTGAAAGATATGATAAAGGAAATTTGCATCCTGATATGAAAGACCCTTTTCCAAAGCTCTGGATCACACCAGACTTAAAAGATAAGTCTGGTGTTTTGTTAAATTTGAATGGGCTTCAGGATTTATTACTCGACGAGTTAAAAAGGAAAATAATGTACAAATGTCTCGTTAAAATATTGTACAAATAATCATTATGTGAGAAGACTGTCACTAAGATAATGTTTGGTGGGATAAATTTGATATTGGATATGAAATTCAACCATTTTGGAAAGTCTTATACAAACCACCATTAATGGACAAAAATCAGGAGATTTACAGTGGATAATTTTAAAGGGGCTGTTGCTGTTATTTATTTTTATTTGTTTCAATTATTAATCCCAATGTCCCTGAAGGTTGTATTTTTTGTGGGCTCAGAGAGACAAATTTCCATTATTTTTGGAATGTATTCGACTTAAACCACTTTGTGTTTTATTAGAAAAAATGTTTTTATTGATTTTAATGAAAATCTCACAACTAGGGCTTTTATTTATGGGGCTAGGTATAATTGTAATCAAATATTCACCTATTTACAAACTGCTGAATTAAATGCATACTATTTTCACACAACAAAAGAAAATTAGCATGGAAACCTTTTTTTTCCCCCTTTTTTTGTTTCCAGACAAACACACGCCGCCTCCTGTGTGTTGTCTCACCACGATCTTACACTCACACTCACTTTGTCCAAACTCATAGAACCTGATTTCAATTTTGAATCAAATCGATTATAAATCGATTCAAGGTTCACTGGCTAAAAATCTGATCCCGAACTGTCAATCCAACAGCCGAAAGAGGATGGCACCATTCATCAGACTTACCTAATGACCCTCGGCATCCACCGCACTTCAAAACAAACTCATTTACTGTTTGCTTAGGCATGAAGGAATCGCTGTGACAGAAATAATAGATGCCTCTCAGCAGTGAGGTGGAAATGTTACAAAGGGATAGAAAGACACAGAAAGAAGACAAAGATTAGCAAAAGATGCTTTCGAACCGTATGGACCTCAAACAAAAAACAAGCTCTGTTCTCATATTGCACATTCAGTCTTAAAAGTTATGAAGTGAAAAAAGTTAATCAGGGTTACAATGTAAAAAAAATGCTTTAGAATGAAATCCTTAAAAGTCATTAAATTTTTTTTATTTTGTAAAAATGGATGGATAGATAGAAAAATCACCTTTAGACTTCAACCACAGCCAAGGGCTGGACTAAAATTACATTGAAGATCTAAAATTCCAGGATAAGATTTGAGAAAAGGTTCAGTTTAAGATTAACCAGATTAAAGAATGTCGATGCACCTCTTTTGTTGATTAAAACAAATAAATAAATATATAAAATTAAAATTAAAAGCCAGTAGTTGGTTATATAACTTTGTAAAGAAACATTACGCTACTGTGCACATACACATTCCTATAGACTGAACAAATAATAAGCATGCGCATGACATCACCATTTTCACATATTTGTGTTTTTGTAGTTTACACGGAGATGATAACGGTATCGATTTCAAATACTTGCACTTTGAAACCCATTTTCAAAAGTTTGCGTTTTCAGGCCCACAAAACGCTGTTGTCATGCAAATGAATGGCCAAAACACAAGAAAAGTTTTCCATTTTTAGTTGAAAACTGTGTCATGTTAACAGCCCCTTAATAAAATTGGTATGGTAAAATAATAATAATAATAATAATAATAATAATATAATATGGTTTGGAATGACATGAGGGTGAGTAAATAATGAATTATATTTTCTTCTTTTATTTTGGATGAACTATTCCTTTAATGTAATAATGTGCTGGGTCTACTGTCAGAACTAGGACAGCTTCATAACCAGATGGGATCTCATGAATTCTCATATCTGCATGATCTGAATAATTCTGCTGATTCCAACATACCGATGTGTCTGAAGGACACAGCACAGCCTTCATGAGTCTATGCAAAACATAAGCATTCATTATGCTAATGCATGACAAACACACATGGACACAAGCAAACAAATCTTGGTCTCATAAGCTTACCAAATTAGGAGTCAAATTATTGAAGAAAGCCAGTAAGAATAGTGCATGTTTTGTCTGGAAACATGAGTACGCAAGTGTTATGGAAAGTAGTTTGGCAGTCACAGAAGGCACAAAGTTTTATCTTTGAAAATAAGTAAAACCAGTGCACTGCATGTTTTTCTGCAAGATGAAAATATATTTTCTTTTTTCTGTTTGCAGATTCTTTGCAAACTGTGTTTCCTATTAATACTACCTGAACACAGAGACGTATGTTTCTGTAGTCTTTACACTGTAGTCACACAGTGAGGTTGGATCAGAAAAAGCATGTTAAGGTAAAGGAAATGATCATTTCCAATGGTTCAGACCTGTGTACAATCAAGATCAACATAAATCTTATTGGATATAAGATTTTTAATGGGGTATTTTATTTTCATTCAGACTGAAAAAAAAAAAAAGTTTCCATAAGCTAAGGCCTCTGTCCTTTTACAACCTGTTGAAGTGTTTTGATTGATTGATTGATTGATTGAGTTTTATCTGTAACAGATAAACGTGTGTCACACGGGTGGTTGTATAAACACACGTGAAGATGAAGATGAAGGCAAATAGGTAATATCTATTTAATCCAACACGAACAGAGAACACATCCAAGCTTGACAACACAGGACAACTAGACTGAAACAGAACTGAACATAATTAGTTTCCGTAACAACTAATGAAAGACTAAGGCGAAACACAGGAGGAATCCAAACAAATGTGATTGTGACAATGAGTACGTTTACATGGACATCAGTAATCTAATTATTTACCTTATTCTGAATAAGACAATATTATGATTAAGGTGTTTACATGAGTTGCTTTTAGAATATTCCTTTCATGTACCCGTTTTACATGTTATAGTACATAGATCTATTAATGGCACATGTCATTACGTTCCCACGCGACGCCATCCGACGTCCCCTCCAGAATTTCACGTATCAACATACAGTTCTCCTTCGTTAATTATTTGTCATGCTATACGTGCAAACAGACGACGACCGATAAAAATGTGCCTTCTTGCTTGAAGCCATGCTCTTATGTTTGCCGTCAAACGTTGACCACTGCCATGTGCGTATCCTGTCGCAAAATGCGGTGAACAGTCCTACACAACGGTAATAGTGTGATTAAGGTGTGTACATGTCTATACTGCTCTTCAATAAGGCGACTAAAATAGGAATACTCCACATGTCTTAATTTGATTTGTGTTTAGTTCGAGTATGACTTTAGCCAGATTAAGGTAATCAAAAATCGCTGTCCACATGGTAGACTCTTAATCAGAATATTGCCTTAATCGGGTTAATATCGGAATATTGTTGTCCATGTTAACATACTCAATGTGAATCTGGAAAAGTTTGTTGTACGTATGACGGCAGTTCAGACATTGTGTGAATGACTGGTGAGTGGCACTTAAAGATCAATCGCGTTTGAAAATACAATAGCACCTACACTAAACATAACCTATGGTGGTAACACAAATGAACGTGAGATAAAAGCACATTTGCTGAAATTTTCTTCCATCAACTGAAAGTCGTGTTTTGCAGACTGATTATATACCTGCTCTAAATTCAAGGAACTTGGTGGCGCAAGAGAACCGCAAAGTGTTCTTTTAACAAATGAAGAATGAGGCTCGATGTTATTGAGCCTGCCAATCCCTAAATGAGTGTTTGGGTAGAAACTGAGGATGATGATTTGCTTGTGTTTCATTAGGGATCAGAGCCATCCCTTCATAAACAGTAGGTGAGCGTGTGCTGGGCTTGATGAACATGGACTCCAAGTAATGCCCTGTATGGATAAATCAAAAGAAATCAATGCCAGTTCCAGCATCGCTGCCTCTGTTGTGCAAATGAAGCTGGGCTTCTGAATAAGAAAACAAATCCCAGCCACGTTATTTTATTCTTTTGATACATCGAGAGCAGTGTTATGAGGGGTTCGAGTATGACTTTAGCCAGATTAAGGTAATCAAAAATCGCTGTTCACATGGTAGACTCTTAATCAGAATATTGCCTTAATCGGGTTAATATCGGAATATTGTTGTCCATGTTAACATACTCAATGTGAATCTGGAAAAGTTTGTTGTACGTATGACGGCAGTTCAGACATTGTGTGAATGACTGGTGAGTGGCACTTAAAGATCAATCGCGTTTGAAAATACAATAGCACCTACACTAAACATAACCTATGGTGGTAACACAAATGAACGTGAGATAAAAGCACATTTGCTGAAGCAAACATGCAGTTTCATCTTGCTTCTACAAGTCTTTGAGCTTTTTTATTTTGACTTGTGTTTCTCGAGGTTTGTACCTAAGCACTTTGCATCACAAGTGCAATGCTGTACCAGGTGTGCTACCGAGCAAGTTTATGATGTCAGAAAAGCCAAACATATGGAGCTGTTAATGTGATGCAAATGTCAAAATGTTTTAGTTTACAAATCATGTACTATGTTAAAAGTGTTTTGAGGTCATAACATAGTATTGTGCAAGGACCTGTGCAGAAATAAGTCTTTATAATCAACAATCTTTCTCATGGTCTAATTGAGTTGGAAATGAAGGCAGGTCTGGTGCTGTGTATGGGTCACTGCATGTTTGGCATCTTCCCTCTACTTCCATTGTTGGATCTAACTCACAAATTTGTAAAAATGCCTTGTTTCATTACTGTATTCACTAAAATGTCAATTCTGCATAAATCGGATCCTAGTTTGTCTGCAGCTTGGCACACACAGCAAAATCACTGCTTAGATTCTCTGATATGGCCGCAGCAATACTACCTTATCTGAAACGCATTTGTGCCTCCTGACGAGACGTGACTGCTAATCACAAAGTCGGGCAGTAATTCTCGCTAATGTCTCCAGTTACGTCCAGAGTTTTGCTTCAGGTGTCAACCAGCTGCGATAAAATATGCATCACCTCCTAAAGTAAATCGTATAGCTTGGATCTAATTGCATGCACACTTAGTTTGACCTGTTGAAGTTACATTTTTGTAGCTGATTTTGTTTTTTTTTAGGAATGTTTTTTTTTTTTTTTTTTTTGCATTCCTTGGGAATCGAAATTATGAACTTGATGCAAGTCAGTAACAGTTGTGTATCTCATACTCACACTCATTACAAAAAAAATAATAAATAAATAAATAAATAAACATACTTTATTTATTTTTTTATTTTTTCAAATATAGTTATAAAAATTACTAGGTTTTGCGGGAGTTGTATCTCATTTTACAAGCTTGTCATGAAAAAGGCCAAATATCTTAAAGGCCCTGACACATCAGCCTGGTCTAAATGTTTATATGTGGTTATTAGTATGTAATGGTTACAAGCACAAAACTTACATTTTTTGTACGTTATGAATGAGGCTGAAACACACAATTTGGACATTTTACAATGTTTAAAAATGTAAAATTGCTAAGGATTTACAGCTAAAAAAAAGTCAAATGTTTATGAATCTTTTATATAATTAAGATATTTGTATTAATGCATTTTTATAATTTTATCCATAAGCAATTTCGTGAATATGAAAAGATATAAAACCGAAATATGCAGGGAAATGACCACTTTAGTAACAACATAGAATTTAAGATGTTAATTGCCGAAAATATTATCCAGATTATTATCCCGATCCAGTCTGTGAATCACTCTTTGATTTCTCATTCAAACACACCTCACGAGAAACATGGCATGTTGCAATCTGTGACGAAGCAGGCGAGAGCCAATGGCCGTTCGATTTTCCTGCCATAAAACCTGTTGTAAAGCTTGTTGAAGTGGCAATTCTTTTTTTTAATTTGTAATGGTTTTGATGCTTTTGGTCGCTGCTCAGGATGGAGATGAAGATAGCTGAATAAAGGCTTGAGTTTGGGTCTGTTCCTCACAGTCGTATCGATTCTGAAGATTTGGATTACAGCGCACAAAATAAAATGTATTCATTTTGTTATTATGTTGGTCTTCTGCATCTTCGGCACTTGTTTGACCCCGACTTTGGCTTTTTGGCCTATTAAGCATGTTGAATTGGCATCGGGCATTCGGTGTGGGAGATCGATCTGATTGGCTGTTCAGCTTAGCGAACCAGTGCATGAGAAGAAAAGCGAAAGTGAAGAAATGGCCGTCTGGAATGAAGAAAATGAAGACCAACTGATACTATTTAAAATGGTAAGCAAGTGCTGCTTTGTTTACGGTTTGCATATCTGCAGTCCTAGTTTTGGTTTCTCTTTTTGAATGACCAATTACTACTGCAACTTTTGCAGTGGTTCTCAACTCTGACCCTTGAGGTCCACTTTCCTGCAGATTTTAGCTGCTACCGTAATCAAACGAGCCTGAATAAGTTAATCAAGGTCATTATTTAATTAGTTCAGGAATACTCTAAAGTTATAGGCAGGTGAGTTTGATCAAGGTTGGAGCCGAACTTTGCAGGACAGTGGACCTTGAGGGCCAGAGTTGAGATCCCCTGCAGTAGTCCACATTTGTCATTCAAAAAGAGAAACCGAAACTAGGACAGTGGATATACAAGCCGTAAACAAAGCTTGTTGTTGTTGTTCTTTTTTTTTTCTCTACAAATTGATTGCACCCCATAACTTTTGACATTTGGAATGCATTTTTGTATAAATTGAAATGTAGAAGAGAAAGCATGTAATAGACACTTTTAAGGACTCAAAGTGGACGTTGGCAGTTGTGCATTGGTGTAAATGATGGAAAGGAACCTTGGTTTGACTTTGGTTTTTTGATGTCACGCACCCAGCCAGGCAAGACCGATCCACTTCTCATAGGCTCAGAAGTGCAGCTGGGACTATGGAAATGGCTGCCCTCTGTTTCTGACTCCATGTAGGGTCTGTTGCTGATGTAGAATGGATAAGCAAACCCATGCCAAATTGCTGAACTGGCACTGGAATGGAGTGACCTTTGCTATCGGTGCTGCCATTCCTTTGTTCTGCTGTCCCAAAGGTTGGATGGGACGGAAAAGGCAGGGATGGTGGATGGCAAATAGTGGATTTGCCCAACAATACCCCACACCAGCTTGTTGACCACCCCCCTTCCATTTCCCTCCCAGCCACTGGCAGTTATTTGATGGCTATCTTACTTCATCAAAAGTAGCTCCAGGCTTGTGCCGTGTCTCAAAGGCGCTTGCATCAGGAGTCACTGCTGACGAAACTAGAATGAGACCTCTCAGTTTTTCGCTCTCTATTTTTTAGTCTGTGTTCCTCTCTTTCCCACTTCAACTCAGTCCTCTTGCTCTCTTTCCCCTTTTTTTCATTAGCGCTTAGTGCGTCAATAGATTCAAAACGCCTCAGGGGGTAAAACTCTGCTACGGACATGAGTCGACTTTCAAGTACTTGTGTGTGTGTGTTTTGACGCATGCATCAGTGTTTTGCAAGGGCCGAAAACAGCTACACAAGCCTCAAACAGTGACCGCTAGTGTGAGGAGGATACAGTAGAAGCAAACCGTGTGTCTGTGTGTGCGTGCCGAAAGATGGAGATCACTATCGTGTTCTGCTCTGTGGTCTGCGCTGTAAATTAGTATTCAGAGCTGGCATTTGCTAGTTTTGTTGCTCACTCAAAGCGCACCGCTATGTTATCAACAGTCACTCAATGGTGCCACCACTGTCGAATTTCTGGTGCTGTGAAATCACTCGAAGTTCACAGCTCTTGCAGCTGCCATGTTTACTTTATTGGATTCTTCTCTCCTCTTTCCAGACCCATTCAAAACACAAGTGTTTTGCCCAAAGGCATCAATACTGCGCGGGTCTCCTGCTCCCAGTGTCTTTCCTTCAATATTTGCTGTTTGTGTTGTGCTAAAACACCAGAAAGCCCAGGGCTGTCATTGCAAGCAAAATGTTATTTATTGTTTCTTAGAAAAGAAGAAAAAATAAAAATAAAAAATACTATTCCCATAAGATACATTTAAAAATAAATCAAGTGGCAACAATGCTGCCTATGCAACACTGGATAGCATTACAAAAGTCCAGTGTTTGACAGACAGTCTGTTAATGTTTAGAGATAACAATTGTTATCAATTAACAAGCTGTTTAATGTTTGATAATCACGTTCTGTAACACTTTAGACTAGGGAACACATATTCACTATTAACTAAGAGTTTCCCCTCAATAAACTCTTTATTTGCTGCTTATTAATAGTTAGTAAGGTAGTTGTTAAGTTTAGGTATTGTTAAGTATGCATCCTCCATCAATGGCGGGGAAAGAGTTCATTTATAAAGGAAAGTGTTAATAGGTTTTAAACATCTTCAGAAATGGACCTGCAGTGTGACAATAAGTACACGTATTACATGCAGTCTCTAAATAATGGTCAAAAAAAATCAGTGTGCATAATTAATTATAAGCTCAGATACACATTTCCCGCATTTCATTACAAAAAAAGAAACAAGTATGCATGATTTGTATCAATAGCCACTGTACAGGTTTATAGCTATACATTCAGATTTGATATTAATCATTTCTGTTTGGTCCCCTTTATATATGATATTTATTCTGTGAGACAAGCAGTCAGTGTTAGTTGGCATTCACACAGAGCAAAATATTCATATAAAGTTTTTCAGAAAGCCTGCAAACCCTTCATCAAGCTTTCTGTGTGCCGCACTTTCCCTCGATGTGTGCCCACTTGACTGGCCATGTGAAAGGCTTCTAATAACTGTGTTGTTAGCTCCTGTTACATTGCAGTGTCCAGTGACAGGAGGTCTCAGAAAAACATGAAGAACCAGAGTGCTGCAAAATAAAGGCCCCTCAAAGCTTCAAAGCTCTTCCCAGAGTCAACATCTTATGAATTCCAAAGGCTTTTTTCTTCTTTTTTTTTTGTTTTGAGCCGCAGATCTTTTCCTAGCAAACCTCCCCTGACATTCACCCCCAACATCCCCCCTTTTTACCAGCTCAACCTTCGTTCTTGTCCTCCCCCGCCCTCTCCTCTCCTCCTCTTGGGTCTAAATAGAAAGTGACAAGTCTTCCTGTTCCCGTACAAAATTTATGATCAATGTTTCATTAATCACAGATTCTTAAAACATTCTGCTCTTTCAAACTTTCATCTCTTCTTAAATAAAACAGAAAGAGCCAGGCTTTCTCCAAAGGATGATACGAATACGTAGCAACACTCTTCAATTCCTTGCCCCTGGTGAAATAATGGTCATTGTTTATGACATCCATGCACTGAGAGCCCAGGCAATGCAGCGACCCGCTGAGCTTAATGTGTTATAATGTCACATCTCATCCTGCCAGGAAACAGAGGGATTACGCCTTACATATCTCCTACTTTAGAAATTGGACAACAAAAATGTATTTATTTTTTTTTTTAAAGGTCTTAACTGATTTTACCTGCTTTAGGAGGAAAACCGGGCCATTTAGGAATGCTTATTCCTTGGAAATGCTCGCTTTGGATGCCAATGCGGAGAGAAGAGATACCAGCGAATGAGGAGGAAAAGCAAACAACGACACTCTGATGACACCCGTTCATCCTGCTTTGAACAAGCCATTGTGTTTCAAACGCTGAATCTCAACTTCATCAGCAGGACAGCTGGTGCTTAGTTCACTAAAGGACACTAGGCAGTTGGCAACAGCCGTTGTTATCTTCTAAGACTTCCCTTTAACAATTCAGTCATTTAAGAAGGATTTTCTATTATCTATAGCCAAACATGACATGCATCCTACTCTGAATTTCTGTTTGAATCCTCGCTTTAGGAATGCATACTCATTCTTTTAACTTGCTGCTTGAAGTCTATTCCACTTAGCAGTTTGTTCTGGACAGGAAATGTCCACTTAGACCAGAAAGAGACCATGACTGACATGTTACAATCACACCAATCACAGTGTTGTTGTTTCTCTCTCTCTCTCTCTCTCTCTCTCTCTCTCTCTCGCTCTCTCTTCCAACCCAGACTTACTGGAAAAATGTGCCTCTGCCTAAATTTTTTGCCAAAATGTACCTTTAAATACAATTCACTGCAGCTTCCAGCTTAAACGAACACTAGTGGCAGTGAAATGGCAACGGCTTTTATTCCTTTTCACAAAAATTATGATTACTCTGGGAGAATATTCAACTCAAAACACTGTTGCCATAGTCCACAATTTGTGAACTAATACATTTTGTATAACATGTAAATGCAGTGGCATTCATTGATTTGATGCCAGTAACCTGACTAAATTTGGCATATCCAATAATTAATTATTCTTCCTTATAAACACTCACAGGTTCAACCCAAAGCTAGGGTAAAATTAAAAGAAGGAACGGATGGATGGATGGATGGATGGATGGATGGATAGATAGATAGATAGATAGATAGATAGATAGATAGATAGATAGATAGATAGATAGATAGATAGAAAAAAATAATAATAATAATATTTAAAAGTTACTTGAAATAAAATAAAATTAACAGAAATAAAACAAATATTTAAAAAAACCTTCAAATAATTTTATTTCAGATAGTTGCCAAAGCACAATTTCTTATTTTCATTTAATCTAACTTGATGACAATAAATAATAATTTATTTTTAATAATAATAATAATAATAATAATAATAATAATAATAACTATGTAGACAAATAAAACAACAAGAATAAAAAAGAGTTTTACTAAAATAAAAATAAAAAAGAAATGGAATATATAAATTAAAAACTCAATCTAAAAAAAATCTAAATATTAATACATTTTTAACAAAATACTATCCGTCAGCGCTTGCTTATTTTTTTGTGCCGTGTGCATCAGATGATCGGTGAGCGTCTGTGGGCTGTCTGTCTGAGCTTCAGACTGTACAATATTCCTCCTCTCTCAAAGTGATTCATTACAGGGAACATACTGATGGAGAGGGCCGTTGAAATGCATGAAAGTGAACTCCGTTGGCTAAAGCTGTCAGGAATCAATGACCTGTGAGCTGATCTTCAGAATTATTGGCTTCTTAAAAGTATGCCAGCTATATAATTAACCGGCCTTAACCGAGAGGCTCAAAGGTTAGGTTTAAAAAAAATAAAAATTGCTTCAATTCAAGCCTCTACCCATAAAGAGTTGGTTCTCTACCCACATCCTTTGAAAATGGCAGAGCCTCTCACACCTCTCATGGCTGCTCCTATTCATTAACCTTTAGCTTCTAACTTATATGGGCTTTTATTTTCTTTCACACGGTTCAGTGAATTATAAATATGTGGGCTCCCACAATATTTGCTAGAAGGAAATTCACAGAGTCAGTTTTCCTGACTGGGCAGTTTAAAGTATTTGCAGGACGTACAAGGAGAGAGGAGTTTTCTCAAAACTGCATCTATAATGCTTTGTATAGCTGTGTGGGTCAGTGACATGACGGTCAGTTTACTGTTCATTTATTCAATAATACATGCATCCATTCTCCACACTGCTTATTCTCTGTAGGGTCACAGGGGTGCTGGAGCCTAAAAACAATACATTAAAAATGCAAGTCATGCATAGAATTACTGGATAAATGCATATAATTACTTCCTCTATTATAAGCATATTTTATTTTCTCTGCTAAAAGTTAAAAGTGATTTTGAGATTTTTGAGGAAGCATGAATTAAAAAAAAAAAAAAAAAAGTCAGGGTGATACATCTGTTCTGACAAATGTGTTAATTATTTTTGTTGACTACTTAAAGTGCAATTGTTTGTTTACCTTACAGATCTATTAAATCTTTCTATTTGCGCTAAAAGTCCTAGTTACTCAAACATCCCTAGTTAATGTTATATGATTTCTTTGAGTGCTGTGCAAGCCATGTGACCAGTGTTGCCTGGGCAGGTTCCCGCCCAGTTGGGCAGTTTTGAATTTGATTGTGTGAGTAAAAATTGGTTTGGGAGGATTGACTCAATTTGGGCTGGTTTGGGTCAGTTTTTCGGTTTTCAGACATTTAAATAGATGGGCTAATAGGTTAACAAACAAAATCCAAGTGTACATGTACTGCATCCAGTCAGTCACCATGACGTTACTGAAAACACACGCCCACTGCAGATTCGGCTGATGCTGGTGCTGATGTTGACGTTGCCTGCCACACTTTTAGCCATTCACTAGGGATCAGCAGTCAGACGTGATGATTCTTGAGTTGACGGGTTTTTAGAGTGATAAGGGATCAGATTTTAAATGTATAGCTGTATATTCAAGTGATCATTATGCCAGAGTGTCCTGAATATAAGTTACACGGTAAATAATTGGAGAGTGACTCAACTCTCAAAACGTGAACTACACCTGTGGAGGGAGATGACAGGAAAGCTCTAATATCATTGCAACTGAAATCAGAGCAGTTGAAATATTTTATCAAAATCAAAACTGAATATGGCACTGTGCCGAGTTCATATTATGTTCTGCAATATGTACTTCACGAATGACTTCCTCTAGTTCAGTCTGAAGTTAAAGCGTGACACGAAGGTAAGCGCATTAATGCTGTTTTTATTTTTTTATGGTCAAATTATCTTACAGTGTGTATCAATGAATGACACAGTTTTGACAGTTTTGTCATGGTGTGTGCATGAACGACTGTGAAATACCTGCAAATTACGTTGCTTATTCCGATCAATTATATTGGGCACTTTTTGAATTTAAATTGGCTTATTCTGACTGTTGACGTTGAAAATGATGCACATGTTTTTTCAAGGGTATTGGTTAGTTTCTTGATTACCGTTTTGACATAGTTTCTGCCTGCATATTTTAGTCATATTTGGTAACTTTATTTAATGTATTTGCCCTGATTTTATCAGTTTTCCTGTGAAATGTATCTATTTTTATATTATTTTGTCATTATTATTTTGTTTTAAGGAGTTAAAAATGGTCCTTATCAACTTTGATTGACATGGCAATAACATTCTATCACATGATTTTAACAGTTAATGTTTTGGGCGAATTATTATTATTTTTTTTTGGAGTGGGCGGGTTTTGGTGAGCTTTTGGGCTGGAAATCGTCCATCCAATCTGGCAACATCGCATGTGACCACTGACGTCAAGGTTTGGATTGAGAATTTTCTGATTGATGGCCATCTTGTTTAACTTATTATGATATTAAAGTCAAAGTTAAGGGAATAGTGCATGTGTTTTATCAAATATTTGTTTGTTTGTTTTTTTTAAAGCTGGTCAGAGATATCGATTTGGTATGTACGATTTGGTACATACATTTTATAAGCAGATACATTTTCCATATTGATGAAATATTAGAAAACATTTCTTAAGAATGAATCGCATGATAAGACATTCATTACAAAATGCAATTTATTTGTAAATGTATTATTAAATATGTTATAGCATGTTTATACACCAATGTTGCATAAGTTACTTTAAAAAAAGTAATTATTACCAGCTACTAATTACATATGCATCAGTGTAATTAGATTACTGCACAAATTACTCTCTCTAAAAAGTATTGGATTACAACTAATTACTTTGTAAATCCTATATCAGTCTCGACCAGTTGAACAATACAAAGATAGACATGAAACTGCTCTTTTAATTATTAAGACTTAGCGCAGACACCACTCTAAAAGAGGACATCGGATGCCCATTTTCCACAAGTTGGTATGATTCTTTAGGGTCTTCATGAAATTTATGTAACATACTTTGGTTTAAATTCCTCAATGATCGTGGAAAACAACTTGTATTACCTTGTCAAAAAACAGCTGTGTTCAAAGCTTCTCGTTTCCAAAAGTATTTCCAAAAGTATTCCACAAGTAGAGGGAAATGGGTAAAATCCATGGAATAAGAGAAAAAAAAATATCGTTGTGCCTTTGGATGTCAGAATCGGAGTGCAAATAATTTGTATATGACACTGTCGTCAAAGACGCCATTTGAAGCTAAACGCAGACGTTTAAACGGATACACTATGGATGAAACCTGCTATGATTACTCTACTTTTAATACATAATTTAGATTTAAACAATAGGTCTATATAATATTCACATAGGGGACATATTGTATTAGCCATGCAGTTAAAGCATGAAATACTTTTTACATAATATTTACCTATGTTATCTCACAATTCTGACTTTTTTTTATTCTTGCAAATGCAAATTTATCTCATAGTTCGAACTTTGTAACTTAATTAAACTCAACAATTGCGATTTTGTCAAATCTGAGGGGGAAAAAAAGCCAGAAGTGTGGGGTTATAAACTCATGATTCTGAGCCGAGGGAAAAAGAGAATGACGAGTTGATTTTCTTACCAGAATTACCAGATATAATCTCGGAATTTAAAGGAAAAAAATCAGAATTTTGAAATATAAACTCAAAATGTCCTTTTTTTTATCCCATGGCTTGCATAGACTGCTACGTTAAAACTGGCATTTTCTGCCACCAGATAGGCTCCTCCCCCAAAAAACGTCTGAAAACACTGAAATTGGCCTATACCTAAACTTAACTATACCTTACTAACTATTAATAAGCAGCAAATTAGGAATTTATTGAGGGAAAAGTCGTAGTTAGTAGTGAATAAGTGTTCTCTATTCTAAAGTGTTACCGTATTAATTCATGTTAACAACGATTAACAAAATCCTGTATTTTAGTTAGCATTGTAGTTAATGCATTAGCTTACATTAACTAATGGGTCTTAATTGTAAAGTGGGTCTCACTTTAGTTTGGGGACCGATTCTCACCATTAACTAACTATTAACTGCATTTAGCCTCAATAAACTCATAATTTGCTGCTTATTAATAGATAGTACAGTAGTTGTTAAATTTAGGTATGAGGTTGGATTAGGGTATCTAAAATATGGTCATGCAGAATAAGGCATTAATATGTGATTTATAAGTGCTATTAAACAACCGATATGTTAGCAATATGCATGCTAACAAGATATTTGATCTAATTTTGCTATTAATAAAGATAGTGTGTTAGTAGTACAACATGGTGTAAATCTGAAAATAAAATGTAAGTAAAATCTGAAAATGTAAAGAAAAAAATTAGGAATTTATTGAGGGAAAAGTCGTAGTTAGTAGTGAATAAGTGTTCTCTATTCTAAAGTGTTACCGTATTAATTCATGTTAACAACGATTAACAAAATCCTGTATTTTAGTTAGCATTGTAGTTAATGCATTAGCTTACATTAACTAATGGGTCTTAATTGTAAAGTGGGTCTCACTTTAGTTTGGGGACCGATTCTCACCATTAACTAACTATTAACTGCATTTAGCCTCAATAAACTCATAATTTGCTGCTTATTAATAGATAGTACAGTAGTTGTTAAATTTAGGTATGAGGTTGGATTAGGGTATCTAAAATATGGTCATGCAGAATAAGGCATTAATATGTGATTTATAAGTGCTATTAAACAACCGATATGTTAGCAATATGCATGCTAACAAGATATTTGATCTAATTTTGCTATTAATAAAGATAGTGTGTTAGTAGTACAACATGGTGTAAATCTGAAAATAAAATGTAAGTAAAATCTGAAAATGTAAAGAAAAAAACATGGTTTAACATTTCAGGTGGCATCTCGACGTCCAAGTTTTTTGGTGGGTTGGATCTGTCCTTAGTAATGGCCCCTTTTTTGCTGTTCAAAAGAAACCACAAAGTGAAACAACAGCTAATTTGCTGGATATTGCACTTGGCTGTGCAATACGCATTATGTCATCACATACTTTATATTCAGTTTCAATGAACAGAACACAATTAAAAACATTAAAATGCACCTCACTAAAGCTCATTGAGAATGTTAGCTACTATGCAAACGGGCGTAAATCTACTCTGAACAGCTCGGAGTTGATGAAAAGTTTGAGTTAATGACAAAATGTAACTTAAGTCATATGAGAGAGAATTCCACAAAATCTTAATTCAACCTTTTTAATATTATCAATCAAAGACAATAACTTAAATGACACAGTAGACTGACTACTGAAATAAAATTGTACTCGGTTTTCATTTCAGAATCTGGTCACCTTATATACACCTACTGCACTGGTTAGCAATATGAGTGTTCTCATGGACATAAATTATTCAATTCTCAGCATAGTGAACACAATACTCTTAATATTGAATATCACATGAAGTGAAACCAGTATGCAGGTTACAAAAAAAAAAAAAATGCAGTTTCTTCTTTCCCCTGTGTTTGCCTGGGTAAAGATGGATGGATTAATATTGAGTTGCAGATCCTGCTGTGTTCAATAAGTCACCTCCACAGGCTGATCGGGTCATTCTTCCATAGAGAGAAAACAATTCAACTCTTCACAGCAGTGAAATGTCTTTGGATTTACAGTATCATGGTTACAATGTATAAAAAGTGAGATATGTGTATCTGAATGCAAATTGTTTAGGTGGGCTTGTAAATTTAGATTCTTATTTCTTCAGGGTCAACAGTTTACTGTTGCTTGAGCATGTGTCACGATTCGCACTGGGAGCACGTGAACGAAGGAGCGAGGAGACGAGGAGTAAAGCAAATTCCAAAGTCTTTAATGAAAACAAAGCTGGGAACACAGGAACACGGGAAACACAGAACACAAAATGACATTTAACAGCGGACGGGAAACGAGGGGCAGAACACACTTTATATACACAGTAACTAATGGGACACACCTGGGATCAAATGAACTAAACAGGGAAGACCTGGAACAAATGAATATAAGGACAGGAACGGGAAAAACCAAATATGTGCATAATAATTAAACTGGAGCACGTGGTGGAGGATAACACAACACGAGACATGGAACAGAGTCTGACAGCATGACATTTACTTAGGTTTTAGTCCATATAATTCAATGCAAGTGATGGTTTTTAATCCCTCCACAATGGATTTCTCAAACACATCGATACTCTTAAAAAATCATTTTCTTAATCAGTATGTTTGTCTTATTTTTTAGTAAAAAAAAAAAAAAAAAAAAGGAAAAATTGATTCTTGGGAAACAACTGAATTATTAAAATTTAATGTTTTCAATAAGATACTGGAAAAAAATTGTGTTAGTGAAGAGTTTTTTTTTCTTAACTTTATGAAATTCCAAATGTATCTCCAATTATAGAATCACCCAGATGCTCTTCAACGCGAGCTCTGAAAATACCCACCGCGAACTATTAATAACCGTCAGATCCCTCACCTCGCCGAGTTCTCATATGAGGCTGTTTCCCAGCATCCCACTTGTTTATTTCCTGTGTTTCCTGACACCTGTGAAAATGGTCTTACTTCCTGTTGTTGTTGTGTCTGTCTCTGGGACAGGATTCAAAAACGGCTGGAATTTATCAACTGACACACGTCACCACAGGACAGGACAGGTTTTCAATGGTCGTTTGATCGCGTCCAGTGTAGGCAGACTTTAGTTGTTGTAGACACGGTGTTACTCACCTGTTGAGAAGAAACAAAGCAACCTCGGCGTCCGATCGCAGGCCTCCGCTCCTTGAGTTCTCTCCAGCGCTGGAAAGCTGATCCGATATTTACACGGGTCCTACTTCTTGCCTTATCGTTCCGCAGACGTTTTCCTCTTTTGTTTTTTATCCGCCATCTCTATCTTTCTGTCGCTCGGCTCGGCTAATGTCCGTCCCATGCACTGAACGCGCTCGCCTCCACATCACAAATAGACACTCCCCTTATTGCTGATTGGCTACAAGTTTGTTTTGCGATTCGGCCCGAATCAGTTTTCTAAAGTGTTTTTGAAAAATCACTTACTCTGCCTTTAAGTTCATTTTTTTCTGTTTTAAGCATAAACCTCATTACATTTAGTTAGACTTGTGCTTAAAAATGGGAAGAAAAATAAACTTAACATATGTTAATATGGCCAATCTGTTTAAGGATGTCTAGATATTACTGAGAACAAGATACAACTACTGATTAGGATTTAGGTTAACTTAAATGAATCACATAAAACCCAAAACTGCATATTATTAATTCTACAAATTATGCTCCATATATTTATATTCCAGTGAATGAAAGCTTTTAACTGGCACATGATGTTATTGCGTTACTTGTAGCACATTTTTTACAGCAGTTTAAAAGCAAAATGTCCATTGTTTGGTGCTAAATAGTGTGTTTAACTTTCTCCGAAACAGTTCAGAAATGAAATGTCCAGGTCCTTGTGCTTTTTTATCGTGACTTGTGTTTCATGGGACTAGTGCTCCACATTGCAAGTGCAATGCTGTACCAGGTGCGCTACCGAGCAAGTTTAAAAGCCTTTTTTTGTGTGTGTGTGTGTGTGTTTTTTTTACTGCATCTAGTGTTCATTTCAGCTGGGCACTGCAGTGAATTGTATGTATATTTTTGCAGTTTTGCAGAAATGTAAGCAGAGTGATGTATTTTCAATGAGCCTGGGATGTGCATCTATATGTGTGCAGAATCTGCACTTCTTTGAGACTCAGTGATAATATCGTCACATATATGAATAGACACATCATTACGCTGAACTGTGATCTTCTTTCTCATCAGAATTCCTTCCATGTCACTTACTAAGTAATGACTGATTTGATCAGAGCACAGTGGAGACCGGCCTCTTCGGTAATGAGGACGAAAGCTAATTATGAGACCCTCAGGTTTCCTCCTGCTGGGACATTGAGGTTACCGCTGACCTGTGAGGAGAGGTAAGCGGCACAGAGTTTCGTTTGCTAACTGACCTTAAGTCAAGGTAGATGCCTTATTGATAATAATGAGACTGCAAGGTGTTATACAGTTTGTTTGATAGATCTGTCTAGACCGCTTTTCACAATAAGAAATAATTTGCTTATACTTTATTTTGATAGTCAATTTGATATTCTACTAACTACAAGTAATTTTGCAACTACATGTCAACTAACTCTCATTAGAGTAATAGTAGATGTTAGGTTAGGGTAAGGGTTAATAGAATAAGTTGGGATGTACTTGCAACGTTACTTATATTTAGTAGAATGTGGACTATTGAAATAAAATGTTACCAATAATTTTAGAATTTATGTATTTATACGTTCATAAATGATTATGCAGTAGATATATTTTAATTGTATTAAATTAGTATGCCTTTTAGCACAAATGTTGCAGATTTTCATTAGTTCTTGCTGTTAATAAATTGTTCATGAAACACTTTTTCATACAGTAAAGCACAGACTCGATGCTTTGAATGCACTGTGAAGTGTTTTTCAGGACAGAGACTTGGCCTAGTTGTGGGATAAAATGGTTGTCAGGGGAGCATCAGTCTGACGATGTGATTTATGTTGAAGGCTGAAACGCTTCTTCCATTGCTTTGTCACTTTCATAATTCAATTGAATGTATGTGTTTATTCTAGACTATAGCAATTATATATTTTTATTAACATATATCAAAGCAAATACTATGAGATAAAGTGAATTGGAAATGTTCCCAGAGCCTGTTTCCAATAAGACAAATGCATGGATCAGATTACGAATGGGATCTCTAATGTAGATTTGTTCCAACGGCTGCTATGATTGGATCTGAACAAATACTGGAAATCACATTGGAACCCAAACAACTCAGCCAAATTGCTTTGCCTCCTCAACAAAACAAAGTAAATTGTTTAGAGGAAAATTTATGCATCACATTACCCCTTTAAAGAGTTATCAATATGCATACTCCATCTGAGTGTGCGTGCTTCTCGGTGGGTTGTATAAATTTCAGCTCTCTTTGTTGCATTCCTCACTGTTAAATGGCCTCACGATGCATTAGACTACCTGCAGGTTGAATCACTGGTTGACACAGCATACTCTTGCAGTGTTATGCATCCTGTAAACGATTTAAAGAGGTCATATTGTGAGAAATCTAATTTTAAGTTATCTTTCAATACAAAACTCAAAAATTAATTGCATTATGAAAACATGCTGCAACTTTCAGAATTCAAAGCTTCCTCTGCTGTGAAGGAAGAACAACTATTTGGCTATTCAGTTTGCCAACAAATGTTACCTCAACATTTCCTATGGCCAGAGTTCCTGCTCCTGTCATTTCATAAATAGTGTATTATTTTTGTTTTTAATGAACACACAACTGTAATTTTTGTTGATCTAGACATTTCTGATATAGACAACTATTTAACAATACATATACAATACATTTTTCATTATCAGAAGTTTGGAATCTTTAAGATTACTTACTATTTTTGAAAGAAGTCTCTTATGCTTGACAAGGCTTTATTTAAGCCTTAATATAAGGATTTATTTACGGTAAAAACAATAATATTGTGAAATATTATTACAATTTAAAATAAGCATTTTCTAATTTAATAAACTTTAAGATGTAATTTCTTCTTTTGATGCAAAGCTGAACTTCAGTGTCACATGATCCTTCAGAAATCATTCTATTATGCTGATTTGCTACTCAAGAAACATTTATGATTATTATCAATGTTGAAACAGTTGTGCTGTTTCATATTTTTGTGGAAACTACGCTATTTGATACGCTACTGTTCAAAAGGTCGGGGTAAGTACTTCCACCTACCCCCCCTAGAGATACAAATTCAGCAAGTTTACACACACACAAAAAAACACAAATAATAAATAAATAAGAAGCAAAAACTGTTTTCAGCTTAATTTACATTTAGATTTTGATATAACTAACTAACTAATAAATTAATTAATTAATTTTACCAAGCCATTTTTACTACGACTACTACTACTACTACTACTACTAATAATAATAATAATAATAATAATAATAATAATGCATTCATTAATTCAGGCAAATGCATTTGTTGATCAGATACAAATGTAGAATTGTTCCAACAGCTGCTATGATTGTATTTGACCAGTACTGCAGATCACACTGAAGCCCAAACAACTCAGCCAAATTGCTTTGCTTCCTCAACAAAACAAAGTAAATAGTTTAGAGGATAATTTATGCCTCACATCCCCCCCCTACAAAGAGTTATCAACATGCATGCTCCCATCTGAGTGTGCGTGCTTCTTCTCAGTGGGCTGTATGAATTTCAGCTCTTTTTGTTGCATAACAGTTTAAATATTAGTTCTGGGATCATTTTCATAATTCAGCCTGCCACTCTAATGCTTGCAGAGTCTATTCTAAAACGACAACTAAAACAACGACTCAAACTGGGCCAAGTGAAGAGGAGGAGAAGAGGAAAATAAGGGTGAGTGTAAAATAAATGGCGCGGAATATCAGGAAATGGATGTGATTATTTCACTCATTTGGAGGAAATTGAAAATTGCATCATGCGGCTGGATTGTCTACAAAGTTTTAAGAGGCGCGCATTTTCTCTCAGTCATGGAAGCTGTGCGGAGAGTTTGAAGAGATGGGGAAAGCTGTTAAAATGCACTTCACTAAACAAACAGACATCGAGAATGAAGCTTAATATTCCTAATTATGTTTTGCAAGAAACGTTTTCAATAAATAAGCCAGCGTCTAAAATGAATCAATAATAATATCAGTCATAAAAGCTAACCTGTCAATTAAATATGAGTCACAATGTGTTTATAAATTAGTTGCTACAGGGCAGCCTACACTGTTGTTAGCTAAAAAAAAGTTATAATTTTGAATAAATAAGCAGAAAACTGCGGCTTTATTTTGTGAATGCACCGCATGAATTTTAAGTGACATGAATAATTGAATGTGTAGCATGGGGTGAATGCTATAGTGGATGAATTACCAACATATCTAATTAAAGCATTTATATTTAAAAGTGTGAAGCATTCATGCTTCATATAAAATATGATAAAATCCATAGCCTTAGCAATGCAACCAAATGCAATCTTATTTGTGCTGGTTTTCCAGAGGACAATCTGATTTACTCCCATGAATATTCATACCCAGTGTGTTTCCTTTAAAATAAAGCTTCAAATACGTTCAATACAGCAGGTGCAGCATCTTTAAGGAGTGTATAGTGCTGTAGTATCCTGTTAGTCGGCTGCCTGCTGTGCAACTGATGAGAGTGTTAGCAGTTTTGCCAAAATGCATAATGGTAATGGACACCTAATGCAATGCAGTGTGTGCTTTATATGATGAGGAAATGGATGTGAAGTGGAGGGGAGGAATTTATCAGAGGAATGTAGGGATGAGCTTCATTCATCACAATGTGTCAGATGACTGTTCACTCTGTTGTCTGGGATCGCCATGGAGCGATGCGCGCACACACACACACACACACACACACACATTTAAAATAAAGCTTCAAATAAGTCCACTACAGCAGGTGCAGCATCTATAAGGAGCGTATAGTGCTGTAGTATCCTGTTAGTCGGCTGCCTGGTGTGCGACTGATGAGAGTGTTAGCAGCTTTGCCAAAATGCATAATGGTAATGGACACCTAATGCAATGCAGTGTGTGCTTTATATGATGAGGAAATGGATGTGAAGTGGAGGGGAAGAATTTATCAGAGGAATGTAGGGATGAGCTTCATTCATCACAATGTGTCAGATGACTGTTCACTCTGTTGTCTGGGATCGCCATGGAGCGATGCGCGCACACACACACACACACACACACATACACACACAAACAAACACACTGTTTAAAGAAAATTAACAGATACAACTTTTGATTTTAATAATGTATTTAAAATTAACATTAACTAAGATTAATAAACTTGTTTTATTAGTAGTATTGTTAGTTCATGTTAACTAATACAGTTAGCCAATGGTAACATATGGAGCCTTGTTGTAAAGTGTTACCGAAACGTGTTATTAAGCTACTGCTATGATTGTTAATACATGAAGTCACATCGGTCAGTTGGGAAAAGTTTAATTAAATTCTGCGTTTCTCAAAGTCTTTTTTTTTTTTTACCTGGCCAGCAACTTCCTTTCGTACTCCATTTGATCTTACTCAATAAAGTAGCTTTTCTTTCTCCAACTTTGCAGTGGAACATTTCCAAATGTCTTGCAATGATATGCTCCTTAGTCGGTCTATTTAGGGCTAGACTAAAAGTGGCAGAATCAGCAAAGAGATGAGCATTCAACTCTAGCATCTATTCATAAAAATCATCTCATCTTGTTCAAAATCATGTTTTGTGCGATACCAGCAGACCGCTTGCTCCTATGTAAGATCCCATCCCAGCAAGGATCCTTCCGAGCCCTAATTAGGCCTGAATTCAGAGCGTACATTGTGCATAAATACAAACGGTATGTTTAGTAGCCCGTGCGCTACACTGTAATCTCTCGGTTGGACAATCGGAGTGGGTGCAGACGTTCTGTCCCAGACGTGAGAATTGCCCAGTTCTGCTGAATGACAACAAACCAGAGGCTTCAGAGGAACACAAAGGCTGCATTGTACTGCAGTCAGCGTCTGCTTCGGCACTGGGGGTCTTGCCAACTAGGTCAGAACTGTGAGAAAGCTACCTCATTATGATTAGAAAGCTAAAACACCCCTCCTAAAACTATTTGAAAGGGACTGAGAGGAAAAGGGACGTCTCACCGTTGTGCCAAGTAGTTACGCAGCCCCACGTTTGCTGATGTCTAGTGTTCAAATGTCAGCCTTCACCTGAGCATCAGTTGAGTTGATTTCCTAAAACACCCCTGTAAAAAACTATTTGAAAGGGACTGAGAGGAAAAGGGACGTCTCACCATTGTGCCAAGTAGTTACGCAGCCCCACGTTTGCTGATGTCTAGTGTTCAAATGTCAGCCTTCACCTGAGCATCAGTTGAGTTGATTTCCTGATTTCCCCAGCGCTCCTGAGTGGTGTGTGTTCTTCCAACCCAGGTTCACTGGAAATACATGACTGTAGCTACAATTCTGCTAAACCTGACGTCACTACTGGTATATTTTGCTGCACTTTTCAAGTGGCACATCCTTGAGAGGCGCTATAAGCAATGCCATTAGTTTCCTCCATTGCAGATGCAGATGTATTAAACAGTCCAAAAAGTATATTTTTACAAAATTATATTGTGTGGCATGTTTCAAGGCAGTTTAAAAGGGAAATGCCCAGTGAGTGGCACTAAAAGTGTGTGCAGTTTAATCTGAAACATATAAAGCAGATGACAACTTTTTATTACGATGGTTGTTGTATGTATCATGGCAGTTCAGAAATAAAATGTCTGGTGAGTTGCACTAACAGGTTAATGTGTTTGAAAATAATATACCACCTACACTGAACCTAACTGATATTGTTATCGTTAACAAAAGCAAATGTGACATAAAAACACATTAGCTGAAGCAACCATGGCATTTTCTCTTGCTTCTACAAGTCTTTGAGCTCTTTTATCGTGATTTGTGTTTCAGCAGACTCGTATCGAGTGCTTTGGATCACAAGTGCGTTGCTATACCAGGTGAGCTTCCAAGCAAGTTTACTACATTAGAAAAGTCACACATATGAAGTTGGTTATGTGATACAAACAAATCATGTAAAAGTGTTTTGAGGTCATAGCATAGAATTGTGCAAGGATCACATCTTTAATAAACTGCTTCTGTAAATATAATTTGTGTGCAAAAGTCGTTAGTGTTTTTAGTTTAGCAGAAATGTAGCCAGAGTCACATATTTGCAAAGAGTCTGCGTCACGTTCTTCAGAAATGGTCGTACAAACCTCTCACCATGAAAATCAAAAGTAATGCCTGCAGTGTGTCCCATGATGACTATTATGATATTTGTTTGATCTACTTCACACAGGGTCACAATCGAAGCATCTAGCGCTCTAATGAATTGATCTTCATTTTTGAATTATTTTTGAACAAATTTTTAAGACTCCCAACACACACACTACCTACTCTTATTTTTTTTTGCCATGTGCAATCGGGGTGATTAGAATTGGTTATCATGGTTCTGGTTCTGTTTTTTTTTTTTTTATGAGGAAGTATCACTTCCTGGAATGTTAATGTGTAAACTAGTCATTTCACTCTTTACATTAATAAATTGTGAGTATGACTCCCATACTCCAGTTTTAAATTAAGATCTGACTGTATCTCTCCCATTATTATTACACACTGTCTCTTAACTATCATTCAGATGAAATTATAGATTCAGAAATAATTCATGATGAAATGCAGTAGCCATATCTGCCATCTATAAAGTAGACACGGATCGATAGGTCTGGGTTTGTAACCTCATGTATTGACTGGACATTTCCTCAAGGTTATGAACCAAAACTACATTCATTAACCAACTAAGAGCTGTGGAATCAAATATTTTGCTACGTGACTGGGTTGATTTAGAATTTGAATTTAAATTAGATCTAGATTTAAAATGAAAGTTTTTGAAGTTATATAACACTTTTATGAACTAAATTAGCCATATTTGAAATAGATATATATATATATATATATA
>NW_015629524.1:487690-502803 GCF_001515625.1 Sinocyclocheilus rhinocerous
TATATATATATATATATTATGTGAATGCATAATATACAGTCAGCCTGTATACATAATAAATGGCTGCTTACCTAAATAAATGCACATTAAATATTGATTTGAGTTGAAATTACTTCATTATGTGAGAATAAAGAGACTTTAGTCTGAGTGATAAAAGAGAATTGAACCTATCGCAGAGATTAGTGAAAGTACAAATATTTGACCACATAAAGATGCGATTCTCAATCAGAATCAGATATTTTAGAGAGCTGTGTAATAAAATACATAACTTCTCTCTTAGAATCTGAGTCTTGGGATCATTGCTCTGAGATATGGGTTATGTGGTCGTTGTCAATAAAACATATGGCACCTAGCAATGCAGGACCTTAGCAGCCTGTATTATTGCCTTTGAGCGCAAAGACCTCTCATGGTCAAGGGAGAGATTTGTACTTATGTATTCAGCTGTATTGATTTTTCTTACACTATAGCCAGTAATTGATATGCCCCATGGTGAGGCAACTCGGACAGTTCTCACTAGGGAAACGAAAAATAACAGTGTCTGAATCGACAGACCAAGCACTCTGTGATATTGAGCTTTAATCTCTGTGGGCAACCGCAGTGTATATGTGTGTGCCCGTGTTCCTGAGATGCTTTGCAATAAGCCAAAAATATTATATGCTATGTTAGACAGAAGGTTAACCCGATAGCAGTTGCTTTGTGGACAATAACCGCAAAATTACACAAATAATTTTTAAACAGTTTGTTGACTCTTTGGGACTGTGACAAAAATAGGAGAAGCAAATAGCTACAAGCTTTCGTTTAAAGGAAGCCCTGGATCCAAAGGCCCAGATGGAGGTCAGGTCTTGATCAAAATAAAACATTTGTTAAATCTCGTGTGACCGCTGTGTTCCCCCTGTATTTGTAGATGAATACAACTTTTTCATTCTCTTTTAGTGAAGGTGTGCTCTTTGCACGTTTGCTATTCGGTGCATGTGACGTCAGCTGGAACAATCGGCAGTTAAACTGTAGGATCAATATCCAGGGATGTGAACTGGAACACAAGGCTTCTGTATACTGTAAAAGCATGAAAAAAAAATCTGACTTGATGTACTGACTGTAAGTGTAAATTATGTATTGCAGCGGTAGCTTTGAAGTCAGATATGCTTGATTTGATTTATAAGAGTTAATTCACATTTGTTTTAGCATTAGGCATTCATTGTTAACATATTTAATATCAAAATATGAATATGAAATATTAAAATGTTTAAAGCAAAAACAGTATGGTTTACCATATGACTTAGTAATAGTACTTTCTTTCAAATCCCTGAATGACATTACTTGACTGATCACATGATCATTTTATTATAACAAATTTCCATATTTTAAAATAATAGTAAATACATCAACACAACTGGAAATATAGGGGAAATATAATGACTAACAATGTAAAAGCTAAATTATCTTGTATTTTTGCTTTTTCAGAGTCCATCTGCGGTCATTCTCTCCCATACAAAAATGTAATCATATATACATACAATTTACATATATGAAATATATTGTCATTAAAAAAAATTATATATATATATATATATATATATATATATATGATACCTATTATAAATTGGAACAATGTCATATATTAACATATATACTGTATATCTAGCTCACAACATAATCCAACTTCATGAGAAATATATATGGATGCATTAGTGAAGCTTTTTTTTTTTTTTTATTGGGATTCAAGGAATTTAAGAGGATTCTGCAGCATGGCCTTTGTATTCAGCCAGCACTGCTTAACGGGACCGAACTTTGTTAAGTTATGGTGCATCAGCTGCAGTATTGGCTTCCTGTCATTCCTCCTACTTCATTTTGTAAGTGAGCCAGAGTCATGTGCTTGTTTTCCGTATATGTCATCTACACACTTTTACTCTTCTCCATGTCATCCCTGTTACTTTTCTCCTGCATGCCTCCTTTCTCCCCGCAGCTCCACGTCTCTCTGTGTCTTTCGCAGTCTCCTCAGTGCCAGGATACATGAGCATTATGCTGGTGTGAGGGGTCCAGCGCTGCCTGGGCTCTGGGGAGCCGCTGATCAGCTCTTTATCACAGCGAAACAGATTCTCGCCTCTCGCTCCAGGGCTCTCGCTGGGGGACTGAAGAAGACACAGAGGGAGACTGAAGAGAGGATTATTTTCCATCAGTCTGTCTTCAAGTCACAAGTTCTTCCTAAAAGGGGTCTACACACGGTATCACCAGCACGTGCTCGCACACTTAGAACAACAGTGCTCATTTGTACAGTTTTTAGGCATCATTGTGCAATGACCTTTAAGTTTAGTCCAAAATGTTGATATTTTAGTCCATTTTACTTGATATTAAAATGGAATGTAATTTTAGTCAACAAAATTAATAGGGTGAATTGGAACAAATTTTGCCATTGAGATGACTGGAGGAAAAATAAAAACCCAATTTTCTTTTTTTTTCTTTCTTTATTTTTATTGACAATAATGGGCAGAATTTAACAAATTGAACCAAAATTCCAAACACTTTGAGAAATATATTTGGAAATGTAAAAATATGTTTATATAAACGTATAAATAAATTTATAAGCAATAAAATGAATATAAAAATGTATTTCTGCTGCTGTTACTCCTACTGTAAATGTATTACTATTGTGTTTATGTGTGTGTATATACCTAAATAGTCCAAGACAAATTTCCTGTAAAGGACAATAAAGTATAACATAACTTAACTTAACTTAACATAACTTAATTAAGTTAAATTAAGTTAAATATGTTCAACTTTAAATTGAATGTAAAATTGACATATACACATCTAAAGGTATATATATATATTTTTTTTTTTTGTTTGTTTTTTTTGTTTTTTGTATTAAAGCTATGTCATAATGATCCAAACCCTATTTTTAAGACAATTATTTTTGGGGAACAGAATTTAATTAATTAATTTAGTCCATGCATGTGCTAAAGCTGAGCAGCGGATATACAGTAGTCAAGTCAAAAGAGCTCTCAGAAAAGCTACAGAGAGGAAATAGTTGTATTACAAGTCTATGGCTACATGAAGATTTCCAAGACACTAAAAGTTCCTACAGACACAGCTGGCAGCCTTATTTATTAGTTTACATGAAAACCTTTGAGGGCATTCAAGAAAAAGCACAATATCATCTAGAGAAATAAAATGTTTGATCAGAGCAACTGAGAAAACCCCTCAATTTACTGCCAAAGACTTGCAAGATGACCTGATAAAAGAAGGAGGAGAAAAAAAAGAAAAAAACAAACATTAGAAGAACACTGAAGAAGCATGGCCTTCATGTTGGGGCATCTTGCCAAATGACATTCTTGACAAAGAAGAACATAAAAGGCTGACTTGAATATGCTAAAAAAATCATTTAAATAGACCTCTGGAGTTCTGGAGGAATGTTTTATGTTGTAATGAGGCCAATCTGGAATTTTTGGACCCATAGATCAGCACTGTCTGGTGCAAAAAAATGTCAAGGCTAAAGAACAGAAGAACACAATCACCACAGTCAAACATGGAGGTGGACCAGTCTTGTTATGGAGGTGCTTTACTGTTGCAAGAAGTGAAAATACTGACTGTATCAAGCCGTTTTGGCAAGATATTGGGATGACTGTCCTGTTGGAATGTCCAGTAATCATCAAGCTTCAGTTTGTGCTCCGAAGGCATCACAAAGTACACATCCATATCTACTAAAGCTGGTTCAGGGATCAGACATAGAATGTTCTTGAGTGGCCTGTTCAGTCTCCAGATTAAATTTTTTTCCCCCCATTAACTTTACATACTTAGAATCACTCAAATGTGTAGTAATAATAATAATAATAATAAAAATACTACTACTACTACTACTACTACTAATAATAATAATAATAATTATTGAGGTTTAGAAATACACATTCAGATGTAATATAATCATTTCAAATTTGCCAAAATAAATAATTTTAAATAGTATTTATTTTGTATTATAATTATATATTTTTATCCGTATACATTTTTTTTAAGTTTATGTTATTCAAGTCACACTTTTTCAAGTTTTAGTTTTAGTTAAATATAATAATTAATTACAAAATGAAACACATCAACACATTAACTTTTACACTTTACATCATATTGCCTAAAATGTGCTGAATGGCAGCTCACCTGGGAATTGTACCAAAATATATAAAGTGTTGATATTGTACCATTGTTTTTATTTTGTTAATTAATTTATTTAAACTACCACCAGCATACAACCCCGTAACTTAATATCAAAGTATAACATATTTTGCATGGCAACTTACTGAGTTGTTGTATGTTGTTTTTGTAAAAAAAAACAAAAAAAACTTTAAAAAATCTGACCTTTTCTCACAGTTTTAAGCCAAACTGCATGATTTTTTTTATAGCAAGCATGCAATGGCTTTATTTCCACAGGCATCTGGGAGTTTTAAGACTAGCACCTTTGAGTGCTGTACCCTATGAAGTCCACTGCTTGGGTCTTTTCACCTGTACAGGCGTCACCCTGGGAATAAATCTGGAAGAATTCTTGTACCACTTCCCTCATAATTGCTTGTAACCTGCAGGGTCTGTTATTTCGGAGATTTAACAAGAGTGATTTGACAATGCTTCGCAAGGGGAGGGTATTTTTCACCCAAACTGACATACAACTTTCATTGTTTTTTTTAATTTTTTTATAAAACAATGACTCAACAATCCGAGAAAAAAAAGGAGCTTTAATCTACTGCAACTCTAGACACTTTGATTGCAGGCCTAAAGTTGTGCAAAGCGCCTGCATCAGTGAATGATGATGTGCATGTGAGTGTGTTTTTGTGCATTCGTCTGTTTCCAGAACATGTTATCTTGTCTTCCCAGGGTCTCTAAGTACTCCTACCATCTGGTCAAGGTCATAAGTCTCTCAGCATCACTTACCACTGGGCTCTTTTACTGGGACACTGATACCTTGGGGACGCTGCATTAAACACATGATGTCGCGCCACCAGATGTGACATACTCTACCCCCCTGCAACACCCCACATTTGCAGTTTCTCTGAGTGTGCATGCATGCTTCTCTGTTATCTGTGTGTGTGTGTGTGTGTGTGTGTGTGTTTGCTTCCGTGGGAATGCAGAGGGAATCCTTGAACAGTATTTTTTGTTGTGTGTGTGTGTGTGTGTGTGTGTGTTTGGCTCCCCGGGAATGCTGAGGGAATCCTTGAGCAATATGCAGAAAACAAATTTAATCACATTCCTGCAGGTTTGGGTTCAGCCTGATTATGAAAAATAAAGCCTACCTCCCCTTTGTCTTTTTAATAGGCAAAGGCTTTTATGAAATATTATAAGCGGGTGGAAATTTAACAGACCTTTCATTACTTAGCGTGTTTTGGCCAGGGAGCTGTAAATCATCTGACTGCTTTACAATAAACAAGCTCAGAGAAACCAACGTGGCAAAGCGGGCATGTACCTTGGGGTCTCTGAGCACTTGGGGGGCCCAGATTATAGCAGATATTAATGCAAAGAGGATAAAAACAAACTCTTGGAGAAAATAGCAGTATCTCTGCAAAATTATGCCACACAAAATAAATTATATTGAACTGTTGGTATCTGTGTGTAGCTACACTACAATTGAAAAAGAGAACAGAAAAGCAGAGGATTCGAAGTATTAACCATGAACTATAAATGCAGGGCCGTATCTTGGGTTTGCAGGGCCCCGGTGCAGGTTGTACTCGTGGGCCCTGTTCTATATTTTGTAAATAGTACAAATAAATAAATAGAACAACGATACAAACTAAACAATGATTTAGGTTTTTTCAAGTTTGTATGTGTTTAGGTTCAGAAACCGAATAATTAAATGTAAAATTGCATTGCGTAGTCTATACTGTATAAATTATATAGGTGTGGGGGTTTGATGTCTTTTATTTTAACATTGTAGCTGGAACTTTCTGTTGACCAGTTTGTTTTGTTTTGTTTCGTCTAGTTTCATTTCTGTTTATTTTTTACCTTACTGTTATCATTCTACACCTTGTTGTTCTTTCCATTATTTTAAATAAAACCTCCTGAGTTTGCATCGAAAGACGTTACCGATTCATTTCCACTACTCTCAGCAGATACTGGTCGCCGCTACAAAATATAAATATAGATTATTTTTTAAAACTATAAAAGTAATTTAGTCAAGAGCAGTGAGTGATATTCTCTCTCTCCCCGCCAGCACAAACAGTCTTTGGTTGCTGTAATATTACTTTGGTCAAAAATAGCGGATACCAAACATGCAAGACGGCAAAACATGTAAATCATCGCAGTTTCTAGAGTGAGTTCAGTTCCATACACAAACAAAACTGTAATTTATGGGATTCACTTCATGTATTTAAATGCGTCTGTCACTCCTGCAACTGTAATGACCTGTAATGACCAAAACTCTCAAATATTTCAGTATATAGCATAATTCCATAGTGCAGCTGTAATGGTTAAAATGTCGGCTAGGGAAGCAGGCTGCTATGAGACAGGACTAATGTCTATCAGAGCAAGAAAGTCACCGAACCAAACCAGGGCATGTCAATATTGAGATGGTTGAGAAATATGATGATTAAAATAGGGCCTACTACATTTCTGAAAATAATATCAGACCATATGAGTATCAGTGTTCAAGATGGAAGAGCTGCTGATTAAAACAATATTTTGAAGAATGGCGAGTCACATGATGAAGTTGTTACAAGGGCAATTTTTTCAGGTTTTGAGGCACAAGTCCAAATAAACAAATGTGTTTCTCAAGCATTGTTTTTCCCCTCCTGTCACACACTTCAAACACTAATGTAATATTCTGTGGGGGTATAGTAGATAGATAAACAAGTGACTACAATAAAATCACACTGATCTAAGTTCAGAATCAGTTATATAGATTTTTGCAGATTTTAACTGAAAGTTTGAACTGTGTTCTCAGGACAAGGGGATTTTTCATTAATATTAGGTTGGGGAAAGTAGTACATTTTTATAGGTGTGTTTTAAATATTTATTATAAGGACAATGTTTAATTAATCTGTAGTCTGGGTCCTGTGACTGTTCAGTTATTATAATTATTCACATATTTAAAATGGATTTAAAAAAAGAATTTAGCAAGTATGATAAACACACACAAATAATGAATGAATTAATTAATTAATTAATTAATGACATGGGAATGCTACGTGCTGGAATGAGGACAAGAGCGCACGATGAAGAAAGTTATCTTACAATTCTTTAATATAAATCCACAGGTAATGACGAAGGAGACATCCACACACATAGGAAATCAACTACAATAACTGACAACTCAGAGAACTAAAGGAAGGGAATTCATACAAACGGAAGATGAGCTAATGACTAATTAACAAGACACAGGCGACAGGAGGTTAACTAAAGGATAGGAACGACCAAATATGGGCACATGAGGGAGAAAACACAACCAAACGTCCAATACTGTGACAGTTCACCCCCCTCCCGGAAGGAGCAACCTCGCGCCGCAGAGACGGAGGGGAACTTAGGAGGAGGACAACGGAGTGGATGTGGGATGGTGACAGTGGATGGCAAAGGGCTGGCAGGAAGGCAGACAAGACAGGTGGAGTTTATGGTGGAGGACGGACTCCCAGGAGGAGGACGACGACCAACAGAGTCCAGGGTGGTGATGACGGAGGGAGGAGCCATGGAGGAAACAGTCGGAGCCAGGGCGGATCAGACAGAGGTAAGAGCCAGGGAGGAGACAAGAGGATCCATGGAGGAACAGACCGAGGGAGGAGCCAGGGAGAAGGGAATTGGAGCAGGAGCCAGGTTAAACCCTGGCCACAGCCATGACGGCGGCCCACGGTGGAGCCGACTGAGGGAGGAGCCAAGGTGGAGGAAGGGCTGACGACTCCAGGGGGCCGACCGAAGGCGGCGGAGCAGGTGGTGGTGGAGCCCGAGGCGGAGAAGGAGAGCCGATGAGCCAGGGCAACACCGAGGATCCGGAAGGCCATGGTAGAGCCGAAGCGACTGAGGACCGAGGTGGAGCTGGAGGGAGGGAGGAGCCTGACAGAGTTGGAGTCCCGAGGCACAGCCAGAGGAGTGGAGTCCCGAGGCGGTGGATGGTCAACGACAGACCAAGGCGGAGCCAGAGGGACGAGGGAGCCCGGCGGAGAGGAGGGAGATAGGAGCCATGGTGGAGCAGCTGGGTCGAAGGGCCGAGGCGGAGTCCGGGACTCAGAGGCTGGAGGCGGAGACAAGGGATCTTCCAGTCACGATGCAGATGGAGACTGGTAGACCCATGGCGAATCCAGCGCACAGATGGTGGGCTGAGGGTGAGCAGAGGGGCTGACAGGAGCCAGCGGTGGTGGAGCAGAAGCAGCAAGGATGACAGGAAAAGGCAGGAAAGGGAGGGTGGGTGGAAATTTGTGAGCACCAGTTTTTTCAGGGATGGTGTGTGCTGCCCACACACACCAGAAGGCCACTCCCAGCACCGGGAGCGCCAGCGATAAGGGAACGACCTCCATGGTCATTTGAGGACTGGCAGATTGTTCAGGGCAGACAGACAGTTCAGACAAAGGCGGAAGCTCTGCACTCATCGTTGAGGCTCGTCAGGAAGAATGTGCAGAGGCTGCTGTCCGGGAAGCTGGAGTGGTTGGCGATCTCCACGAAGATCGCCAAGTGGACCTCGAGAGGCATCCTCTTCTGCTCCAACAGACGGAGGAGGTTATTGGGATGATCCATAACAAAAATAAAAAAACTGACAAAAATGGAAACAAAACGGAGAGAAGGGGCGCCGCTTACTTATTTTCTTGAGGTCGGTTATTCTGTCACGCTACGTGCTGGAATGAGGACAAGAGCACACGATGAAAAATGTTATCTCACAATTCTTTAATATAAATCCACAGGTAATGACGAAGGAGACATCCACTCACATAGGAAATCAAACGTCCAATACTGTGACAATTACATTTTATTGATATAGATATGTTCATATAGAAATGTCCCCAGTCCCCAGCACAATTTGGGATACAAATCTAATAGCAATTTTAACATGCAGCGTAATCTGTATATGTAGGCTATTTAAATAAACTGCAGTTGCGATTTCTGTTTTATTTTGATTAAGTGTGAGGCCTTACATAAAAGTGTAAATATTTTGTCTGATTTGAAATATTTTTATGCTAGTTACTTATTTTGGTTATTCATGCTTCAGGCACTCATTTTGAACTCCTGATCTCTCTCTCGCTCTCTCTCTCTCTGAGCTCTAACACAACCTGCTTCAGTGCCTCTCCACAGAGAGCTTGTTTGTTGCTCTTGAAGCATTTAACCCCTTCTCTCTTTGAGACGGGAGAACAGAGAGCGAGGAGGACGCGCAGCCTGGTTACACGCTGTTTTTAAGTTTACCTCAGGTATGTGCCATTTCCGCTGCGAGGTTTCCCGGCTCTAATTGTAATGCTATCAGTGTGGACTTGTTAGTGTGGTCTGATTGTGTGCTGCACGCATGGAGGCTCCCTCCTCCAGCACTCTGGGGGGCTGCGGATCCCGCCTCGCCTCGCCTCCTGCTTCTCAGCTTTAGAGTCTTAAGCGCAGACTGTACTTATATAAGCAATCACCACATCTTCCTTCCTTATAGAAAAATAAAAGTTTTCTTCACGAATGCTGAGAGTGAAAGAATGTGTATTACAGGCAGCATTAGCAGTGCTTAGATTTGTTGGTCACTGTGCTGTCACTATGAAATCTACTTCTTGTGCAATCAATGGTCTGTAGCACTTGGAAATTAACACACTGCTTGACATTTTTGTTGATGGAAAGCTTAATTGCATATTCAAAAAAAAAATAAAAAAGGTACACTATCAAGCTATTAGAAATGCAGTATAGGGTAGATCAAGTTGCCATTTTGTTACTTTTATTTCGACATTCTACTAACTGTAAGTAACTTTGCAACTACATGTCAGCTAACTCTCGTCAGAGTATTATTAGACTGTTAAGTTAGGAGAATAAGTTGACATATTTAAGTTGATGTATTTGCAAAGACACTTAATACAAGTGACTTTGCAAATACACATAAAGTCAATAATATGTGTTTTGGGGACCATCAAAATTAAGCGTTAGCATATATTAAGCAGACAGTCACTCATCCTCTAATGACTGTTAGTTCACATGTTGTTAACACGTAGATACTTACAGTTAGCAGAATGTCAAAAATGGTCTATCAAAAAAAAAAAAAGTTACCCAATTTTCTCGCAGAAATTGCTAGTGAATTTCACAATTAATTATGAAACTTCAAGTAAAACGTTATTAAATGTGAATTTTGACGCAGAATGACTGAAATAGTATTTTCTTGTAAAAAATATTTCTATAATGTTTTTATTCACAACTTCTAAAAATGTTAATTCATCATTCATTCATTGTAGTGTGTATCTCAGTAATTGTAAGGTTTTGAGTCACAGGGCAACCTTGACATGACCTAACATTTTGACAATGAATTTCAAATGCAAGCCTATCTGTTTTGTGACTCTTTGATGGATATGACAGCCAAAAAGTTGACATTTTAAAGGCACATTGCATTTAAGTTTTCAAAGTATCATATGATTACCGGATGCTTATTGCTGAAGTATGCTCAGAAATTGCTAGTAATTTTCACAAATAATAATTAGAAATAAACTGGATGTAATTGAATTAGAAATTGAAGTAATTGAAGTAGAAAGACAGAATTTTCTTGTAAAACGTACTCCAATAATCGTGTTTGCTTACTGATGTTCTAGTATGCAATATACTGTTTGTAGTTTGCTTTATATTCTTATTAATTTATGAATAATAAATTATTACAATTACAATTAACATAAATGTCTGGTAAAAAAATAGTATGTTAATTATATTATTTAAATGCAGGGAAGATGTGCATCACAATGAAAAAAAAAAAAATATATAAATAATTAAAATGATTTCTAGGCATCACATGATTTCCTCTGATTGACCCACATTCTCCCTTGGCTCTTTTCTCTGAAGCCAGGTCATGGAGGAGGAGGAAAATATAAAAATACACTCATTCATAATAAATGCGCTCTACACCACACATGTTGGCCCTTGTCATTGGGGTTTTTAAATAATTGTTGGGTTAGTTTCTGCATTAAAGATGCAGAGCGACCCAAAATGTGATCTTGGTAACAAACAGATTTAAACAATTAATGGAGACCAAAGTCAGAAAATCAAAGAGTTACCGGCCAATCAAAGACAGTGAGGCAATTAAACAATCCCAGAACAAAAGAGGATTTTAATACGAAACCTCATTAGGCCTGTTTTCTTGTTTGTTGTGTCATTTGCATTAAAGGATCTTGACAGTGAATCACGTTACCATTCTTTGACTTGCCATCTTTAAACTAAAAGCTCCCAGCCATTTGCAAGCATGGTTGCCTTTAAAAAAATAATACAAATAATAAATAAAACACTTCAGGAGCTGCCAGACGTAAACTACATGAAGCACTTTACACTCATTCTGTAGTTCTGACATAATTTGTGCTTTTGCAAAACTGCACTTGAAAAGATAACCGTTGCTGGAACTAATGGATCACCTCTGAATGGCTGTGGCTTTTCTTCTGCTGTATGTCGGTCTGTCTCTTGTCAAACAGAAGATTAGCTGCTCTATTTGTTGATTACTTTGACAGGTTAACAGAGAGTCGAACAGGTTAAGAACAACTTAACAATTTTAAAGCATTCATGAGAAGTTTCCATTCAATGCTTTCACGCAAAGGAAGGTCAAGTTCTGTCACAAATTAAGATGAAGAAGAAGTATGGTCAAGATTAAAAGTGGCTCATTAGGTATCTGTAAGTATATGTTCAATGCTTCAAGGTTTTAGTGGCAGAGGATGTTGGGAGATTTTTGAAATTGCTCCAGTGAAGCCAGAACTTCATTGTTAAGTGACAGTAGCACACTTCACAGCTCTTGACTGTTGTTCCTTGAGCTGTTAACAAAATACAGTATGCTTTCAAACTAAAATGAACAGTTGTAAACAAATGAACGAAGGTAAGGATTATATATAACAGGAGTGACGCAAAGCTATAATTTTACTTTAAAGGGATAGTTCACCCAAAAAGGAAAATGTGCTGGTACTCATACCACAGGCCATACAAGATGTAGGTGACTTTTTTTTGTTCTTCAGTAGAACAGTGAAGAAGATTTATAGCTGGTGATTCTTGGTGAGGTATTATGAAGAGAAACGATCGGCCTGTGCAAGTAAAAATGATTTACACTATTCTTATCTAAATTATGCAGCATTTATGTCCATATAAAATAGTACAAAATTTGAAAAAATAAAATAAAAAATAAAACAATCACATTATTTTCAATTAATACAGCATTTAAATTAATACATTTGTATACATTCACTATGGCTACACTGAAATCTTTTTATGCATTTTCACAATTTTAGTAAATTTTAAACAATGCCTCAACATTGCTAAATACCAAAACTCAATAGAACATTTGCAATGAATAGGAAGCAATTAAGTATTTTTCATTTATGTTCATACAGCATAAAATAATTATATAAAAAGCACAACATATAAGCATAAAAATATAAGCATAACATTTACAAAATTTTTAGAACCTGTATTAGCAAAAAAAAAATAAAAAATTCAGAACTATTTTCTTTTCCCTATTATTTAAATTTATGCAACAAGTGTGAAAATGAATCTCCTTGTACCTCTTTCCTTTTTTATTTTATTTATTTATTTATTCATTTATTTTTTTATACATTTTAGATTTTAAAAATATCAAGTTTTTATTTCTATATTATATAATTATAATGTGCCCTTTCCTAGTGATCTTTAAAAACTAAACACAAACAAACAAAACGTTTTGTTTTTCTTTTCTTTGTATTTCCCATTCATTCCCTATGACTTTTTAAAACTGCTTAGCCTTTAATCAAAGGACCACCAAAGGATTAAGGAATTAAAAACTCTGAACAAACACAGAAGAGATACTGCAGCCATTGTTGCTTGTCATCTGGTCTTTGGACATGTTGTGAGAATGTTCATGCCTTTCACAAACATGAGCTATTGTCAGCATAGCAGAAAATAAATTATTTGAGGCAAAATATGTTAACATGCACAGACTCAAGGCCTCAGATTTCACCAGACGCGACGACACCTTCCCCATCCATGTGCTGATGACAGCAAGCACAAACCATGTCCGCCGCGGCCTCCAGAACTCACATCATAACGAGAAATCTCTTTGTTCGCCACAATATGTCACTGTCAAAAACCACGCAGTAAAATCAAAGCTCTCCAATGAGACCATGTGTCTCCACTCTCTAAAACAGCTTGTATTAACAGTGTGTGTGAGTGAGTGAGTGTGTGTGTGTAAGAGATATTGTCTTTGTCACAGCAGCACTGTATTGAAGTGATGTGCCTGTAGTCATATTTGTCATTTCAGTCTTATCTCGGTGCAGTCTGAGAATGGCTCAGGAAAGATGTGTGTCCAGTAATTATACTGATGTACTATAACACTATGTTCTCTTTTTTACTTGAAGTTTAACATTTTAAAGAGCACTGGGTTTTTAAAGTCTTTGCAGTCCTGTCCTTGTTTCAAGGGTCTGCTGCTTTGCTTTAATAAGCAAAATACGTTGTTACATTCCTCGGTTAAAAACAATTTCCCTTTATAAAGGACTTTCATGTTTTAGATTCTCATGCAGATCGAAATCTTGAGATAAAGGTTGGAGAGGCAGCGTACATCCCACATCTGTCTGTTCTTTCAGGTGGTTATGGTTCAAATGTGCAACGTAATGAAATAATGACTACTTATTTCTCGTTCGTGGAGCCTAACCGACTATTATGCCTGGGTAGGAGAAGTGTTTGTTTTATTTATTTTAGTACATTAAGTTAAACTAGATTGAGATGAAATAATTAAAAATTAAATTAAAAAGCTGAAATAAAAGTTGTAAGTATTATTATTAGTATTAGTATTAGTATTAGTATTATTATTTTAATTATTTATTTATTTCAGTTAACAATGAACATATTTTTATTTGATGGTTTAAATTGTAGTTTTAGTTTTAGTAATTTTGTTGTTTTTGTATTTTTTTCTGTGTTATATATAATTGTTCTTATTTTTTAAATGCTTTTTTAGCTTTAGTTTGTTTTAGTACATCAAGTTAAACTAAATTAAATGTTTTTGTGTGTTTTATTTTATTTTAGTTAACATTTATTTCAAACAATATATTTGTTATGGTTTTAATTTTAGTTTCATTTTTTTTTTTTACTAAAAAAAATGAAAGTGGTTAACTATAATAACTCTGCTTGCTTCTCTCATTTTACTTCTGAGAAGAAGAAAAAAGCCCCTTATCTGTTAATACTTAAAAGAAACATGAATTGAAAAGATTTAACAAAGCTCAACTCCTGAGCACCAGCAAAACTGCATTTGTTTCCTCCGAAACACTTTGAATGAAAAATGCCATGCAATTATAAAAAAAAACACTATAATATTTTTGAATATAAATATATGTCTTGAACAGATATAAAAGAACTTTAAATTATAATTACAATTAAAATTGTGATCATTTTATTAGTAGTCTAGTGATAAAGTATTATGCAATTGTACTCCTTTCCCCCTGCTGCTCTATAAAATATGTATGCCGTTATATATGTGTCTTCAGTGCCATCATCAGAAGCGATAAGAGATATGCAGGTGGGCAAATTACGTTTTCACGAGTGATTTAGTATTTCAGAGGTACTTTAGATTGTGGAGATTAAACCACGGCTATTGGAATTTTAGTTTTAATATCCTGAGGAGAGTTGGATGGTTGATGGCTCTATCCTCAGTTCACCTTAGCCTATTGCAGTTTTTATTCTCATGGTATAAGTGCTCTTGATGTGTTGAACTTCAGCAGATGCAGTGTCAATCAGACATGTTTGTTTGGAGCTTTATTATGCTGCTGAGGGCACCTGCAGAGCTTCAAGATGGTCATTGCAGCATTTCCATTAAAAATCAGGCATAACAGTCTGTTTAATCATGGATGTTGCCTGTTTGCATGCAGCGCTCATCCTTGTGAATAAACCCAGTAATCATAATGTGTGCGTGTGTGCGTGTGTGTGGTCTTGGTATTCTCAATGCTATGAGGCCCAAATGTCCCCACACATCGATAGACATACAATTCCTTTTTTTTTTT
>NW_015629524.1:505068-505276 GCF_001515625.1 Sinocyclocheilus rhinocerous
GGTTCAGAAAGCCTCGATTTCCCATCACTAGCGATAAGAGATTCCCACTCAGGTCCTCTATGGAATAATCGAATCCAAGGGTTCTCAACTCTGGCCATTGAGATCCATTTTCCTGCAGAGTTTAGCTCCAACCTTGATCAAACTCACCTGCTTGTAACTAAGGCTACGTCCACACGAAGCCAGAGCTTTCCCTATCCGATCTTTTTTT
>NW_015629524.1:505361-519503 GCF_001515625.1 Sinocyclocheilus rhinocerous
ACACAAAACGATGTAGTATACATGCCAGACCAGCATGTGGCGCTGTAATTCTGCCACAGAGATACACTAAAAACGGAGAAGAAGACTTGGACTATGCGCATAAACCTTGCACGGGGGTATACAAATGAACATGGAACAATACATTTATTAATCGGTGTTAATGTTAATAATATAAATAAATAAAAAAAAATAATAAATAAATAAAAAGACAATCGTTCAGTGTTTGCTCATGTTTTGGTTGCTGTTACGTGACGTAGCGGTGTCTGACTAAGGGCGAGACGTGAGCTGATGACGTCATAGTTTCAGAAAATATACGGATTCGCTGTCCACACGAAAACGCAAGGGCGGCGTTTTCAGATTTATCCACTCTGGGACCCGGTTTCAAAAAATATCGGTTTCACTCTCCCAAAACGCCGGATCCGTCTGGACAAAATGCCTATACGATACAAAATGTATGCGTATACAGCTAAACGCGTCTCCGTGTGGACGGGGCCTTAGTAATCCTAAAGACCTTGATTAGCTTGTCCAGGTGTGTTTGATTAGGGTTGGAGCTAAACTCTGCAGGAGTTGAGTTGAGAACTCCTGGTCTAATCCAAGGGTGTCCAGTCCTGATCTTGGAGGGCCACGTTCCAGCAGATTTTAGCTCCATCACCAATTAAACACACCTGATGCAGCTAATCAAGGTCTTTTGGATTACTAGAAACTTGCAGGCCAGTGTGTTGGAGCAGGTTGGATCTAATATCTACAGGATGGTGGCCCTTCTGAAGCAGGAACAGATTCAACCTTTTGGTAAAAATAGGTTGAAATAAAATCTTGGTCTTCATTAAATAATTAATGTATGCTAGTGTTTTATCGTGTGCAAGGAAATCTATGCAGTTTTGGAATGACAGTGACACTGGTAAAAATTATTATTATTAATTGGCTTGTTTGTTATGATAAATGAAAAATACTATTTTTATTTTTGAATCTTTGAGGAAAGATCATGATGACCTACAGTATGTACTTTGTGCTTTTAAGTCTTCATTGAATTGTGATGAAGTAAAACGTTTACCTTGTAAATGTAATTGAGTAAATTAAGATTGGGAGATCTTAAAATTCTTAATCTTAAAATTGGGAGATTCCCCCAAATAATATTTGAGTATAGTAGTGAAGTACAATTACTCAAATACTTTACACCTCTGCATATTGAGGGCTGTTAATATTAACTTTAAATATGAAAAATACCCTTGACTTGAGATAGCAGTTCAACCTTTTGCTCAGAATCTGTCTTCATTATATAGTTGATATATGCTGGTGTTTTCTTATGTGCACTTGTTTACTCAACAGCTACAGTACAGCAAAATATGATGAGATTGGAGTTTTAGTTTGGATAGAAAAAAAAAAACATCCTGATTTATGACGGCTTTGAACTAAACTACATACACAAGCATGATTAGAAAGTAAGATAAATGATGTTAAACCATGGTGAATGATTAAAAGCGGCTGTAACTGGAGTCATGATTTTTCAAAGATTTTCTAAGATCTCATGCACATGGGAGCCGGATGTCCCCATTTCCAGTCCCTGTTCACAAACATAAGCAATTTAACAAGTCAAGCCTTACTGTCTCTGCAAATGTTTTGACTCGTAATTAGCCAAAAATCCTCTCTTTCCTCACCCCTTATCCAAATGTTGACAACATTTCACCCAATTAACCTCAGCACTCACACAACAGGGTTTCAAGTGTGTTTATCAATTTGAAATATGGGAGTTTAATAGACCTGTGTGTGTGTGTGTGTGTGTGTGTGTGTTTGTACAAGCTAAATAAAAGAGTATATTTAATTAAACCATGTCTAAATTGTGTACAGCTAACGTGCTTGATGGATGGTTGGACCATTTATTAAATAAAAAAATAAAAAAAAGTTAGACATCAATCATATCTGCTCAAACTAGAATGGACAAAAACATGAACACAAACATTTTTTTTTTCATGACACACACAGAGACATAAAAGCTTTCCATTTTAAAACCCCACACAAATTTCCATGCGGATCCTAGATTGTTCTGAAAAATCCTTCTAACATGGCTCACGGTGTGCATATAGCCTCGCTTAGTTATTTTAGGAAGAATAATTAATTTGATAAACATCAAATTAATTGGTCTGAAATTTTCCAGGGACATGAATCAAAGTCAGGAGTGGAGAGAAAGTAAATTAAAATGCAATGCAGTTTCATTCCTTATTTTGTACTGTACTGTAATGTTCTGTAATGAATGTCCACGATTGTTGCGTGACACATTTGCAGTATCTCTCTCATTCTCCATTTCTTAACTTGAAACTGGAATACTGAATGGGAGACTGAAAAGAGTAGTTAAAATTTCACTACAGTTTCAGTTTTTGTACATCATCAATCATATCTGCTCAAACTAGAATGGACAAAAACATGAACACAAACATTTTTTTTTCATGACACACACAGAGACATAAAAGCTTTCCATTTTAAAACCCCCACACAAATTTCCATGCGGATCCTAGATTGTTCTGAAAAATCCTTCTAACATGGCTCACGGTGTGCATATAGCCTCGCTTAGTTATTTTAGGAAGAATAATTAATTTGATAAACATCAAATTAATTGGTCTGAAATTTTCCAGGGACATGAATCAAAGGCAGGAGTGGAGAGAAAGTAAATTAAAATCACTTGACTGGAAGAAATGATAAATTAGCCTGAAACACATTGTTGTAACACATTTGACCTTTTTGCCCCTCAGCTATGATAAACTGCCTTTCTAGTCTCTGCAAAACAGGGTATTATCACCCTAAAAAAAGAATGGGAACACAATTAATGAAGCTGACAACTCTATTATCATTATGACATTTTTAGTGTCAACCTGTCAGTAAGACTAACAAAGCAGTCTGGTAATATTGCTGTCATCGGTGCATCCAGCAAACGAAGCTGTTTCATACCACGCTTCTCTTTCTCCTTTCTCATATTATTGGTTTAAAGTGCTCAGTTTTCTTAATTGGTTTGTGCTGCCCTGCATGCCAGTGACTTATCGATCTTTGCTCCGAGTTTCCACTTCACCTAATCATTTAGCAATTCAAACATTTGCTTAGGAACAGAAGGCCACGTCTCGACAGAAGCATGGCTCGAAGGACCCACGGATGGAAAATTGCAAATGTTGATTTAACCTTGTGGGCGGGCAAAAAACAGCCATCGGAGACCGGCGGCTCCCTCGAGTCGCAACTCGTTGTCCCTGGTGGAGTGTGAGCCCTGGGCCAACGAAGCCTGTGTTGAGCTGACCCTGGCGAATACTCTATTTCCAGACCTATTGGCCCAGATGATGGGTTTTTCCAAATGGCTGCACACAGTCACAAATAGAGTGGTCCAGTAGGATGAGGCAGAAATCAGTGCTGGTGAGTCACCTTCTTCTCATGCCTCTCTGTTCTCTCTCTTAAAACAATGCCGAACTGAACACGTCTTGATGAAGAGCCAGGAATATCTAAGCAGCATCTAACCATGCACCAGTGTTCTTCCCTCGTCCCTCAGGCAAGTGGGAGTCTGATCCGAGAGCGCTATAGATAGAAGAGCTTCAGGAATATGGAAGAGCGGCGCTCCGATCTGTGTCAACATTTGCACTCTTGATCTGGCTTGGTGAAGATGAGTCCCTAAGCTCCTCTAAGGGCTTTTGGTTAACAGGCTCACATCTGTGACGTGCCCTCGGAAATGTAGCTCCCCCCAGGGTATTATCATCACCCTAAAAAAAGAATGGGAACACAATTAATGAGGTTGACAACTCTATATTGAGTGTTTTGTGTTTTACATTTAATGTCTTCAACAGACTTCAGAGTTAATTTATACTGTTTGCTTAATATTTTTATAGTTTGATCTGAGATCTTATAAAATATGTCTGTGTGCAGTGCTTGTTAGAAACTGATTACATGCAATATGGATCTGGCAATTAAGTACTTGTAATTATATTATATTACATTTTAAAATATTCTTAATCAGACTACAGTTACTTTTTATTGATTACATGATTACATATATTGTATGTGTTTGTTGTGCGATACGGGTAAGGTTAGGGACAGGTTTGGTGGTATGGGTAGGTTTAAGGTTTGGTTAAGGGCTCAGATGTGTACAGGGGTCAATTTGATTATTATAAGGGAACACGGTTCAATCTTTTTATATTATATTGTTTTGATAAATGAACAAGTATTTTCTTTTTTAAAAATGATTTGTTTCCCCTGTTTATTTATAATTCAAGGAATATCCTGTTTAATGGTACACTGAAGAGTACACTCTAAAAAATGCTGGGTTGTTTTAACCCAACTTTGGGTCAAATATGGACTAACCCAACTTTTGGGTTAAATTTTTACATTAAATTTTTAACCCAAAAGTTGGGTTAGTCCATATTTGACCCAAAGTTGGGTTAAAAGTCAACAGGTAAAAATGTTGAATGCAAAAAATACGAATAAATTTAAGACCATTTTACTATTGGATCACGGTCAACAGGTAAAAAGAAACAATGGTAAAAGTAAAATGTACTTATATATTTAAGGCCATTTTTACTACTGGATCATGGTTAACAGGTAAAAATAAACAAAATATTAAATAAAAAAATACTAATAAATTTAAGACCATTTTACTGTTGGATCACAGTCAACAAGTAAAAAGAAAAAAATGTTAAATGCAAAAATACAAATTATACAATAACTGTGTTTTTCTCGCCATTTGATGTCCACTCTTGGAAGACATTTTTAACAATCACCCCTGAATTCATTTTTTATTTTTAAGATTGCTTGTTTTTTTTATACAAAGTAAACTTTAGAAACCTTATTTAATTGCTTGCTTGCCATGAAAATAGCCAAAGAAGCTGGCATGGCATTAAAACATCAATCAACCAACTTTTGATGTCCAGAGTAAAATCTGGATCTCGAATCAGAAAACCACTGGTTTACACCAATATACACTGATGTAAATTATTAAGAAAAACCACTTTATAACTCCAGAGCAACCAGCAGCTCACACACGCCCTTCATTAACACAATAATCAGCGGTGCTTTTTACAAGCCATTACCTCGCCCGAAGAGGAAGACATTTCAATGTAAAATGCAAAAATAGAAAAGATAAAAAACACAAAATGTTTTCCTTCAGTTTCCCTCTAAATCCCTAATTATAGATTGCTTTTGCGCCACTTTGAAGGAAGCTGTTAGTGGGGATCAAGCATTTACAGCTCCTCAGAGTGATAAAGGATATCCCAATAAACTACTCTTTATACGCCACTGTTGCACCTCTCCTTACAATTTCAGCCTGTTCAGGGTGTGGGATTTCTGATCCTCAAAGGGAAATAGGAAAGCTATTAGGCCAAATGGGGAAACCACATGCAAATCGTTGGGAAGGCAGTTCCCTCAAACTGCTGAAGCCTCCACATGTGGCACCGTGCTCCACAGTTTAGATCTATGCGTGTTCAGTCAATTTGTAAAGGCGCACTCGTTTTTCACTCTGATGATCATGTTTGTGTCTTATATGTACACAAATGCATTTCATGTTTCATTCAAGTATCAACTTTGTCTCAGATTTTGCTCCTAAAATTCATTGGAAGAAATAAAAATGGGTACAAATGAGTCACTAGTGTCATCCAGTAAGAGTACACTCTAAAAAATGCTGGGTTGTTTTAACCCAACTTTGGGTCAAATATGGACTAACCCAACTTTTGGGTTAAAAATTTAATGTAAAAATTTAACCCAACGGTTGGGTTAGTCCATATTTGACCCAAAGTTTGGTTAAAACAACCCAGCATTTTTTTAGAGTGTAGTAATAATAATAATAATAATAATAATAATAATCCATTTTATTTGATGGCGCCTTTCAAAACACCCAAGGACACCTTAAAAAACAGATTAAAACAGGCCCAAGCAAGTTATCAATAATACAATCAACTAATAGCAAGGTGTTAAGCAGGAGAAATTAATGTAATTACGGTTGCTTGCAGATAAGTGCGTTCTGAAAGCTCAGCAGTTGGGGTAATTAATTTACCTACAGTGGTTATTGTTTAGTCAATTGCACATCAGGGATAAAGGAAGCTGTCCTACAAAGCTACGTGCATCATTTCTTACATGCTAATATGATCCAGCAGCCTCTCACATTATGCAGATTACTGAGGCTAATCTATCGTCAGGTCTTTCGATTCTCTTGGCTCAATTCCCCTCCCCACTGCTACCTATTCTCTAAATGTCTATTATTTATAAGCTGGGTACCTCTTTTGAAGTCTCTTTGCTGAGGCGCAGTGGAATATACTGAAATACTCTGAAATATTATGTTGTGACTGTCATTCTCAAAGACCTGCCACAATCTTAGTGGCTGTGAAGCCAAGCTATTTAAAAGCCTGTGGTTGGACTGATATGACACTGAAGTGACAATATCAATTCGGTGTCAAATATCGCAGGAGTCTGCTGCAGGATGAAGGGATTATTATTTTAAGGACAAAAGGGGAAGTTCATGCGGCTGTGATTAAATTATTTGACAGCATGTTCTTCAACAATGAAATTGAGAGTTGAAATAAATAGTGGCCTCAAATGTTTCCAATTTAGCTCTTATAGTGTTTTGGATATAAAGAAAGAGATTAGTGCCTCTGAACAGCAATAGGCTATATATTTTTTTATTTATTTTTTTATAGAGAAGGATCAGGGCTGTATGGAGTATTTTAAGGAATCTACTGAAAATAATTCAATTAAGTAACCCACTATTGCTGAATTTGAATACATTTAATGTTCTGCAAACTAGTTTGATCATAATGGAGTCTGATGTCCAACACTCTCAATGTGAAGATTTGATTCACTCCAACAAAGCATTGTTCATAGCACATGTAATGTATAGGTACACATTTTTTACATTTAAATTTCCATTTATGCATTTGGCAGATGCTTTTATCCAAATTGACTTGAATTGAATTGAAGGCACACCTTGTATCAGTTCTTGCTTCCTCTGGGATTAAAACCCATGTCCTTGCATTCCTAGTACCGTGCTATAATGTTTGGGCTACATAACGTATGTGTATATATGTCTCTGTGTTACTGTGAAAAAAAACAAAAAAAATAATAATAATAAAACAATTATATAATGGTGATATATTTCATTTTCAATGTATTTTTTTTTCTCTTAACTTCACTTGAAATTGATGTATATATATATATACTGTATATATATATATATATATATATACACTTACGTCAGGGTAGTCACAAGTGAAGGGTTTGGGACTGTGCAAATATCCTTAATGCCATTACTCAAGCCTCAGCTCTGTCAGTTATATGGCATTTAAGGTTTAGGTGATTTGGCTCAAAGTTCTGTGATTTTTCATGTGCATAGATGATACATTTCAAAATGCATAGTTGGCCTGGGCCACTCAAGCAACTGCCACTGAGATGGATGAGAATACTAATCGATAGCTCTCTCCAGATATTATAGACCTCATTGGACACCTAAACTAGGTACTGCTGGTGAACACCTTGACTTTGCTGGTTCAGACTAGCATGGAAATGTATACTCTTTTAAGCAAGAAGAATTGATAATACACATGTTAATGGTGTGAGAATAGAAAGTGTAAGTTCAGATATTTTGTTTACTGTCTTCCATTTTGTCTCACTCTTAGTAATCTTGTAGAGTGGCATATCTGTTTATATGCATTTTAAGCAAGTAAATAGATTAATAAATAAGCAGATAGATGGTGAGACAAAGAGGGAAAAGTTAAATTAATGTTATTAAAATTAGAAAGCTTCCACAACATTACTAAATAAAGAGAGTAGCAGAAAGGAGCAGTACTGATAGAATACTTTAAAATGCAGACAAAAAAAAAAAAAAAAACTCTCCAAAAGTTAACACCTCAAGGGTCCTAGCAATCATACACAGGGATTGTCAAGGTGCCACAGACCACAAATTCACAAATAAGCCCACAGCTCAAAATGCCACCGGCCGTGATTGATTCCTCTAGCTGGACTGATAAGTTTGCTGTGGTCGGCATTCTTTGAGATGAAAAAATAACAGCATTTTTTATGGGTGATGGGAAAATACAATCCAAGAGGCTGTAGCATCCCGCTGGAAATGCAGCGTAATGAATTCTGGAAAGCATGAGGTGTCTTTTTATGAAATACACTCTAAGTAAGACCCAAAAGTAAATTATGTGCTCAAAAAAGTTGAAATTTCTTGGTGATGTGCTACAAATTCTCTTCTTGTCCAAGTCTTAACTACAGAATCTTGGATCCTTGGGTCACAGAATTAGCCATAGAACAGATTCTCACTTAAAACCGTGTCACCATGGACACTCCAAAGCAACTCCAGGTATCCAGCGCACAGCCAGAAATTTGTATACTGTCTCCTCGGAGACAAGGACACGTTTGGGCAAACAAATACACACAATTAGGAGACCGACAGCAGACACGGCAACAGAGAAGTGAAGATCTCTGGGAAGGAAGTGAAGGTGTTTTTGAGGACTCATTATGCTGCTGGGTGACAGGGTTGGATCATGTGTGTGCGACTGTGCTTGTGGTCCGTAGAAGCTCATTAGCACCGACAGGAAGTCTCCGGGTTCAGGAGGAAACACGTTATCATGTGCTCATTATGGGGTGTCAGGGACAGGCAAAGGCATATGTCAGGGTGACACCACTGTCAGTGAAAGGTAATCCAAACATATAACATGTCTGGGATCAGTTACCTGCCTTTATTTGAAATGTATGTGGCTGGCTCCCCCTACAACACACGTGACAACATTATACCACTGGAAATGCCCTTAAAGGACCAGGCTGATGGAGGGAAATCTTCCATTTCCCTCGACAGTTGCCACCAGTCAGGACTGTGAAGTTGTGGTCAGGTATTGTTTGCTTTGAGCACAGCCCATAACATGGAGAGTGGGTGAGAGAGGCCCACTAGCCTGTTGTTGCAGAATTCGCAACAGAACGCTTGGCGAATACATGGAGACCCTCTGAGTAACCGTCCAATGGGATTGCTGGCATGCCTAAAAAGAAGCCAATTAAGATGGGCTGCAGCATCTTGCCATTGGGAAGTGGTCCAATTAAGCTGACGGAGCCAAAACTCCTCTACACTCCTCAAGTGTATGAAAAGCAAGTTCGGGGGCTTTGTGTAGAGAGGGCTTGCTTTAGAGAACTCAGTGGACCCTATGGATATAAAATTACACGCACTGTTCCGAAGAGGCCTCTTGGAAACAATAGCCAAGTGGACTGTCCATTGTTTAACAGGTTTTTGTGGTTTCATTCTTTCTACTTTTTAACTTTCCTGCTTACTCGTGGGCTGCGGACTGCCCGGTTTCATAGCTCGCAGAGCTCTGACAATTAGCGCGAAGAGCTGGCCATGTACAACAAAAGCACCTCATCTTCTCGCCGGCTTCGCCAGCGCAGACCTTGTGCGATGTTCCTGTATATGCCTGCTTCTCTGATGTATTATTCATCAGACTTTTTTTTTTTCTCTAATGATGCGTAAAGGCTCCCTGAAATAGGAAAACGCTCATTAATCTGTCATTGAATATAGATCACACCTTAAAGAGAGGGCATGGAAGCAGAAAGGAGCAAGTGGCGGCAAAGACAGAACTGGGAGCGAGAAAAAAGTAGTGATTTGGAGGAAGTAAAGACTAGATAAGGAGCGGAGCAGTGGGTGTAAGAAACTTGGCCGGGGAAGCATTACAGCTGTTTAAAACATGGTGTTCAGATTAAAAGAGCATTTCGGAGTGCACAAGCAAAGCTTATGACTCAATCCTACAATTTCCAACAAATTAATCACAGCACCTGTCCGATCCTGATATTATTAGACCACTTATTTCCTTCTTTGTGTATTTCTTTCTTTACCCGACTGACCTTGAGATCGTGTCTAATCCTCATCCAACAAATCTGAACATAATACTAAATTGCCTTTTTAATTAAACCATGTGGTTTATTTATTTATTTTCCCTCCTCTGGCAGTGAGATCCTAATGGCTGGCTATCAAGCGTAAATCTTAATTTCCAAACATTCAAAACCAAGATGAATTATGCATTGTTACTTCTGAGCAACCTTGCCAGTCTCCTTCAGTATTCTTATTTTAATGAAATCAGGTACAGTAGAGAGTGAATGCATATTGTGATTAGTCAGTATTCCGTGAGACGCTGGGAAAAGCTGTTTTGGTCTGGCTTTGAAAGGGCAGTTCTTGCGGTTGAGCATTTCAAGGTCATTCAAAATGCTGACTGGTGATTTAAATTAGTGACAACTCCTTCTCAGTGTCAGAAATCATTCAATCTAAATGCGAGAGTTTCTTAGTGTGGGTGTGAAAAAGAGAACAGGATAAAAATGCTTTCAATGTCGTCTCTGAAATAAGGCTGAAAAATTGAAGGTCTCCTTGTTAGTGCTGTTTATTTCTTTCCTTCAGTCGCATTACGCCACTGCAGACACTTCGACACTTTCTTATTGGATTATGTTCACAATCATTTTAACTCCATCTTTTTCTTCCTCGCCCCAACAGGAACAACATCTTACTCTTGAGCATTTAGAACCTCTGAATCATAAAATGTCATAATTACACTCATAATTGGCTGCGAGTGCTTTTGATAAATAGGCTCGCCTGGTGATAAAGGGACTTAATCTTCACATAGAACCGGTGATACCTACACTGTCCGTTACATCACTCTCATCTGAAAGGTTTCCTTTCGCCCCTTCATCAAGCTCTAAAGCCATTTTGAAGCCAAGCTCTAAGCCCTTTTCTCAAAATCAGAGCCTAAATCAGATTAAGGGGCTTGGCGGAGGCTTGGCAGAAGCCTCCCGAGGGGGGAGTCACTGAGGTAATTGCTGCCACCTCCCTGCACCAAAAGCTTTTCAAAATCGCATAAATCCCGAAGTACTGTGACGTAAGTCAGACCCCCTATGAACTGCCAATTGTCATATTAGGCACAAAGTGCACTGCGGTGTTCATAATCACAAATGCCAAAAACCACTTAGCCACATTAGAGAGTGTAGAACAATGAAGGCTTCGAGAAAGGATCTTCCCGGTGGGGCCTTCCGTGGTCTGTCGTTCGATCGGTGATGGAAGTCTCTTGCGTGGCTCACCCAGACGGCTTCATTGATTTAACAACGCCTTTTAATTTCCCTCTCTGCCAGTCGTGACGATCGAGGAAAAGTTATTAGACATTTGTTCACTCGGTGCCTGATTCCCACTTCATCCAACCGAACGGAGATAAAAACAGTAATCTCTTAGGGGAGACCAGTCCAATGATACGAAACATTCTGCATCAAACGTGATGAGATTCTTCGGCACCAAGGCGACAATCACTTAGTATGGATGTAACCTGCTCAGCTCTGCCGTATCACCTTAATGTTGCCTTCTGAAAGCTCTAACTAGGGAGGAATTACTGAGGCTGCTAGGCTCCAATAAGCCTGAGAGCTATCCATTTATAGGGTGGAAGAGGGGTCAACAGCATGGGCTTTATCAGAAAATGGAATGGTCGACACCTGTGTTGGACACTTTTCTCCATCCGCATCCCACTCTCATGGAGATAAAGTCAGGAAGTCCTTACGGGTGATCAGAGCCCCAAGGGTCCACTCCGGCTTGACAAGCCCAGTGAAAATGTTTCCTGTTGGGAAGAGAGCCGACCCCTACATGGAGCTGATATCACTGGAACATGTGGACATGTATCCATCATGCACTTCATCTCATCAGTGAAATGAATGATGAAAATGGTCATTAACTAAGGATTTCGTCAACAGTAACTAGTTCGAATGTGTAAGTCACATTGCGAATACGGACAATGAACAACTAAATTGTAAGCATATTTTATGACAAAAACAAATCAAAAAGCTCAGTATAACACTAATTCTGTGAGACAGAAGTTGTATGCATCCTGTGCATGGTGAGTTTAATCTGAGATGTTCAAGGTTTTAGTGTTGTAGACTGTCTTTGAATAGCTGCATTGAGCTTTTCAAACAATACGTTGTTGCTGAAGTTTTATAGTTAATCAGCTTGGGACTGACCAAAAACTATCATTCCATGTGACACAACAAAGGCCTCCTCTTTCTGACAGCCCATGATTGTTTCCCCCTCTTCCTGATTTTGCTGTTTTTGCTGCTGGATGAAAATTCACATCTCGCCAACCTCTTGTGGGTTTTGTGATTAACTGTTTTGGTCTTCTTGAGTGATCAATCTCTTCCCTACTGGGATTTTGCTCAGCAGGACAATCACCAAACCCTCCTTAGCAAATCAGCAGACTGGCTGCACTGATCCCAGCCAGTAGCATTAGGACACAGTGGTGAGGTGGAGTAATTGCCACTAGAGCACAGTAGACTACATTCTCAGCAATTACTCAGAAACCACAAGCCGTTTTCCCTGGGTTAGGTGGACAAATGACTGGAGATGAGCCAGTGTTTCAGCATTGAGGAGAACAAATGGAAAAATAAAAACAAAAGGGAAATGCATAAGAAAAATAAATCAATCAATCAATAGCCAAGGATATTAATAAAACAACATATGGTTAGATGGGCTATATGATACATAAGGCATAATGTCTCTTTAATTTTCATTTTGTGGATTCTGCAAGGCATATGTTAACAGTAGATACTACTACTACTATGTTTAGTAGTAGTAGTAATATTTTATGGGATGTGTTTGTGAATTTTAAATAATGCTGCCTTACTGCTGTTATTTGTCTCTTGTTTAGGACAATATTTCCTCCTTTTGCTCTTCTGTCAACCTTTAATGATCCTCCGACCCTCATTACACTCTTTATATTTTTAGCAGAGTATGTGAGGGCAGTGTGGTAGCATTTCATTCAAACTTTCATATTCTGGTCATGCAGACGTGCATTTCCACGTCCCACTACTCTGGGAGGTCGCTATTCCACCATCAGATCACCGTGGATATTAACACTCTCTGGATAGTTTCAAATGCTATTAGCTTTCTGAAAAATTTTGATGTAGGCACTTGAACTTTAGCAGGAAAAGGAAATTGCTCGCAAATGTCACCCGCTCCTCGGCTCCATGTCCACCACACCGGGAATCAAAAGTTAGATGCTGGTCCTGATGCTATTTTTAGGTTCTGTCAGGAAAATGACAGCGGGTTCGAGCTCTTCAATAATGTTGCGCTGCCATTGCGGCCATGTGCTCTGTGCACTTGATGACTCAGTCAGGAGAGATTTGAAGGCCTGAGTCCCAGAGGAACGCCCGCAGAGAGAAAAAGTATGTCTCTAAAATATCATATTTTGCTGGAAAGTTAGAGTGATCTGAACTCATTTGTAATCCATATTTGGTCTGTATTTTAGTTACAATTCTCTCTATAAACTAACAATTAACTATCACTTTTGTCTCAATAAACTCCTAATTTGCTGCTTATTAATATTTGTTAAGTTTAGGTGTCTAAAATATGGTGTTGCAGAATAAGCCATTCATATGTGCTTTATAAGTACTAATAAACACAAGTATGCTAGTAATATGCATGCTAATAAGCAACTAGTTAATAGTGAGAATCTGTCCCTAAAATAAAGTGTTACCATGCATTTGTCTTCAAAAAGGCAAGGCAAGGCAAGGCAAGTTTATTTGTATACCACATTTCATACACAATGGTAATTCAAAGTGCTTTACATAAAAGAAAAGAAAAAAAAAATAATCACAACAATAAAACAAGGAATTTAAAAACATTGAAAATGATTAAAACAATTGATTTAAGCTCAGTCTGACTGCATGTGGCCTTTCTTGAGGAGTGGCTTTTTTCTCGCAATCCTCCCATACAAGCCACATTTGTGGAGAATTTGTGATATTGTTGTCGCATGCACACAATGACCAGTCTTTGTCATAAATTCCTGCTTCAGAGTTGCTGTCGGCCTCTTGGTCGCCTCTCTGACCAGTTTCCTCCGGCTCTTTTATCCAGTTTGGAGCGAAGTCCTGATCCAGGCAGGGTCTGTGTTTTACCAAATACTTTCCACTTCTTAATAATAGACTTCGCTTTACTGGAGGACTGCTGTTATTGTGTTTGGTGTTGAGGCCAAATAATTCAATTTTAGTCTCTTCTGCCTCAGAATCTTCAAGGTGCGTTTTGGCAAAGCTCAGTACTTCTGCATGTGGCCTTTCTTGAGGAGTGGCTTTTTTCTCGCAATCCTCCCATACAAGCCACATTTGTGGAGAATTTGTGATATTGTTGTC
>NW_015629524.1:519576-527774 GCF_001515625.1 Sinocyclocheilus rhinocerous
TTTTTTTGTATCCATCTCCTGACTTGTGCCAAAGTTGATTGTTTGCTTCAGTTGCACTACCAAGGGCTGAAATGCTCCAGGAAAGTTCTTTTCATGCTGAGTTAATCAAAATGACCACAGCTGATCACAGGTGAAAGTCAAATGGCTTTGTGTGCCATTGAGAAGGTGATCAGCTACACCTGATTGAGTTTACAAGTCATTTTTAGGAGGGGGGTGATCCTTTTTCCAACTCAGTGATTCTTTTTTTTTTTTAAATACAGATGGATAAAACAAAAACTTTGTGTCCGTCTTCCTTTCAGGCTGCAAAGCGACAAAATGTGATAATTTTAAAGGGGGGTGATTATTTTCTATACCCACTGTAGAAATGTACATGTAAACGTTACTTTCATGTAATGATGTGATCAGGCTGCTTAAACACAATGCTCATTGTTAATTTAGTAGAGTACCAGTATTACCTGAACTTCACTTTGGATGTGTGTGAGCGAACTTGCTCTGTGAATGCATGTGCACATATTGTTTTCTATATTTATATATTTAGACTGATATATTATCACACATGCTGTGGCATATATAATGGGAATGGTTTAAATCCCCTTGTGCTATTGCAGTAGTTGATTGACAGGTGAGTATCACTGTTATCCGGGACGCTTTAGGACACAAATATGATATGGTCACATTCTACCTCAGAATGTATAGATTTTGTCGCAAAATGTTTTGCACCTCGTTCACACCTGTATTTTGAGCTTCATAGTGCTGATTGTTCCCCCCAGACAGGTGTTAATACCGAGGTGTAAACAAGCTCTTTGATACATTTGATACAAAATAAATACATTTATGAACTGAGCTCTTTGATCTGATCAAGAATGGCTGCATTTTACCTTTTTGTGTGTCTCGATTCAGTCCTGTTATGAAATCAGTGTTAGCCTTTTCTATCCCTCTGATGTGTCGGCTTGAAGTGTCCACACAACAAACACATAAAAATAGCAACAATGTCGCAACACCAGCTCATAATCAATACAAGACAATAAGGATGTGAAGAAAAGAAACTTCCATTAATGAAAGCAAGGAAAACAAAGACAGACTGACTCATCAATGCTTTGAATGCGGCTGATTTACGTCAATTGTGATTGTTATGTGCATGAGCGGCTTGTCATAACACTGACTAATAAAACGATCTGTTAATAACAGCAACCATTTTTGGGTGGGCAGAGAGCAAGGAACTTTAGATGTTGCAAAACCTGCGAGACTGTTAGGAAGTTCACAGCGGTTCTGGCAGAGAAAATCGTTTGATAGCTTCAGCATTCACATTTAATTAACCCGGTGATATCCATATCTGAAAATCAAAGACCAAAATATGCAAATGGAGCTATGATATGCGTTTGGGCAAGTATGTTCTCTCCATAACAGATTATACTGACTGATGATGGCTGTCCATCTCCCTTCTGGCTCATGCCCATATTCCCGCTTTTTCACAGAAGTTGGGAAGTTTGATGAAGGATGATGACAGGAATGAACCCCTGTCATCCATGACAACAAATAGAAAGTTTCTCATATTAATATGTCCTCACGTCAGTCAATTTGAAGAGGAAAGGAGTCCGTTTGAGAGGAGAATCTCTTCAGATAAGCATGGAGTAATGAGCCGCTCACTGACTCTGCTGTGGGTTATATTGAGAGGAGATAATCTGAGATTGAGACGGCATGTTACAAAAAGCCTTTTCATTAAAATAGAATCATGGGAATAATTCATCAGTTATGCTTAAAAGCTTTTAATGCCCGTGACAGCCTGAAAAGTAGCAGACTTGTAATGTGTTGAGTTTGTTCCCTGACACTTCTGCTATTGCTTTTACTGTAGAGACTTTATGGATTGCAAAACTTGCCAAATATGTTCAATATAGCCACACTGCATATTATCATAGACTTACAATATTGATTTTGTGTTTTCAGAGCTCCCATTTTTAATGTTTGAGAATGTTTTAATGATTCAACAGGGTAAACATATTTATTCGTGTGCATTACTTTTTTTTTTATTTCATATTATGTATACTTTTTTTTTTTTTTTTTTTAATCAAGATGGCATTTACCTTGGTCCGTTTGCAGTGGGAAGTCAAGTGCAGATTTTGGATGGTAAATATCATAGGACATAAGCAACCTGCCCAGCAAGAACAAAATATTTTGACATTTCACAATGTTGTATTTTGGTTGTGCTGAAGTACAACTTTACAGAAATCACACTTAGAAATAAAATGATTGCATATTTGAATTGCATATTCTAGTCACATTGCTCTGTATACCTGACATAAAGCATTATACCAACCAAGCTTTTTTAATATATATATATCACTACTGGTTAAATTAGAGCACTAGTAATCTTGTAGAGCCGTTTGTCTATCAATATTTGATTTGTACCTTATTTTGCAAATAAAACCACCCAATTTGAAAGGAAAGGACCATCTGTTAAACTAATCACAATTTGCAGGTAAAGGAGCTGCAAACTGTGCAAACCTTCTGGCCTATCCCATTTCTTAGGTTTCCTTAGGAGATTTTGGAAAATCCATGGCATTTTTGTGGGCCGTATCCATCAGCAAGCCTCTGAACGATCTGAAACTAAAGATTTAGTGCTGTATACAGAACACCACACTCTCCCAGACACCCATTATCTTTATTATGAGCATAAGTTTTAGCCAAATTCTAGCAGGATTTCTTGTGTCTTACTGTTCGTATTTATATAAAGCTTAAATAGGGAGTTAACAGTAAATCCCACTTTATTCACAGTTAAATATGAGAGCAGTCGTGGGACGCTGAGACAGTTAGTATTACGGGGCTTAAATGTGTCTAGGGCAACATGAATCTGCAAACCATCAAAGTTTTAAAAAGCAAAAATGTTACTCATTGTCCTCCATCTGAAACATCTTCTTACAGAACAGTAATCCCATACATGCCGAAGAGCGCACAGAATGATTGAACAACATCCTGGATGGCTTGGAATTGCCTGCCAAAGAGCCTTGACATAAATCCCACTGAAAACCTGTCGAGATCTTGAAGCATCTATTGGATGAAGGCAACACTTAAACCTTGAGGAAACAGACAGTTTTGATGCTGGAGTGTAGAGCAGGTTGTCACAGTGTAACGAGCAACAATAACCAGTGCTCTGAAAATATGTCTTGATGCTGTTATCTGCCATGAACGGTATAGCCTTCAGCTTTGTAAAAAAACTTTATAAAAAAAAAATAAAAAAAAAAATATATATATACAGTACAATGTGCAATTTGTATATACATTTTTTTGTTTATTTTTGTAAATTTTAGTGTATGTGTGTTTTAGTGTATATGTGTGTCATTTTTTATTATTTTGTTACATATGTATATTATTTAGTTTTAGTTACTGTAGTACATTAAGATAAACTAAATAGTTAACCTAATTAAAATAAGTTATTTTATTTTAATTTAGTTAACATTTATCTTAGCTATATTAGCTAAGATATAGTTAGCTATAATAACCCTTAAATGCGGACCATGTACTATTCAACTTATTTGTTTGTTTGCAAGAAATTAATACTTCAAGAGTACGAGTAAGTGTTTATATACGTATATATAAATACACACACACACACACACACACGTATATATTTATGAAATATATGCAATATTTATTTATACATAATATAAATAATGTGTAAATATGAATATCGATAGATAAATAGAAATATAGACATATACAGTACATATGTATACATACGGTACATTTATTTATTTATTTCTTAAATAGACAGCACTAGTTTAGTTTGAGACAGCACTAGACAGCACAGTTTAGTTTGATTTACACAAAAATCACATGCTTTTTTATTTTGTTTTGTTTGTTTCCCCTTTGATGAATAGAAAGTTCAAAAGAACAACATTTATTTGAAATTAACTTTGAAATGTTCTGTATTTGAACTGGTTTGTAACAATGTAAATAATCAAAGAAATATTTGTGGTAGTTACTTTTTGAAATATAGTACAATAAGAAATATTGAAATATAATGTATTTATTTAGACTATATATGATCAAATAAATGCAGCCTTGGTGAGTAAACAATACTTCTTTCAAAAACATAAAAAATCATTTGAACATTACTGAATGTCAGTAAATTAGATTTTAAGAAGATCATGCATTTGTAATAGATCTCAATAGCTGCTGTTCTGTTATGGGACGGAAATGCTGTCAGTGTGAAAGCACAATGTGATCCTGCTGTTGACGTTCCTCTGCAGTGTCATTTACACACTGCTTATGTCTGTAGAGTGCAACAGGCCTCAGTGTTTCAATGTGCAAACTAAATTCAAGGACTAGTTTGCTTAACTAAATCTTTGAATCCCTTCATTGCCAACAGGCAGATTAATTTGTGTACTCTCAACAAAATGCTTATTTACATTGTATGCATTTGGCAAACACTTCCATCCAAACCGAGTGCATTTGAGGTGTGCATTTCATCGGTATGTGTGTTCTACGGAAGTCAAACCCATGACCTTGGCTCTCTGTGCGCAGCTTATAGTGGTCGAGCTCCAATGCAAATGAACAGCTAACTTCAGAAGGCTTTAATCAAAGATGTCAAGCCACATCTGGTTAACTTTTTATGCTCTTGTTTCTCTGAGCACTTTTGGGGTAACATATTTGATATCTCACATTCAAACCTTTCTGAAGCTAGAATGTCATCATTTACTTGCATTATATATAGGGATGCACCGATACCGATACTGGTATCGGTATCGGGCCCGATACTGGTCTCCTGTACTCGTACTCGTACTCGTTAAAATGCCCCGATACCAAACGCCGATACCACACAGCATGTGATAAGCGCCATATTTAGCCACTTTAATGCTTTCTTCCAGCGATGGCAAAGATAATACAATCAAATAATGATACAATATAATTAAATATATTAAAGACAGAGAGATGAAGATCTTCTGTGCCTCACTCTCTGATGTTTCCACCTGCTAATGTATCTACACAAATGAGTCAGATCTAATCCATTATACAGAGATTATTTTATTTTATTTGTGTGGTTTTGGCCAGCCTTGCCGCAGGACTGAGGGGGTTTTTATGGACTAATCCTCCAAAAATCTCGTAATAACCTGTCAGTTCATCCCATGCCAAGAGCCTCTTCTCTCTCCCTCTCTCTCACTGATTCTCTCCAATCTGATTGGTCCCAATCAGAACAAGCTATCAGATATGTATTAGGGCTGTTGGTTTAGCGTGTTAATTTGGTGCAATTATGGAATAAATAATGCACTAAAATGAATGCATTTAATGCACCCCACCCATCCAGATCTGTACGTCATTTTACATTATATGCAGTTGCTAATGAACATGATGCAGAACAATGACTGACCAAATGATGTAGCCTATTAGATTGCAGTTATACACCCTTAAAATACAAGATATGATGCCCCTGAATTAATTTTTGTCTTATATTTATATTATATGACATAGCTTAGCAATATCACATGAGCAAGAGTACTGTTTTCCCCCAGAAATCTGCACTATTGCTAATGTGATATGATCCATAATTGAGTGTGATGTCTTTTGTTACTCTTGAGTTACATTTTAGACACACTTTTGTCAGTATTGTCTGTTTTTGTTCAATTAAACCAACTAAAAAATAGTTCCAAACACCTGCTTTGGTTTTCCGAACAACAGAGTGCTGTTTCATTGCTGAATGAATCCATGTTTTTTAACAAATTGAGTGAGTTAGTGATTTAGTGACTCACTCATAAAGACAGTCGCTTGCTTTGTTTCTGAATGAATCAGCGGTTTGAATGTATGGGTTGAATAAATGACTGAATGACTCATTAATACAGTGACATTTTGTTTTCTTTTGTTTGGTTTTAATAATTTCATATTTCAGTATTCAATATAAAACCCATTAATCTCATATCATTACTAATGCAGTTCTGCAGTGTAAATGCATTCATGCCCTCTTTGAACCCTCTGTAAGGTCTGTGTAAATATCTAAATGCTGCTTCAGATGCAGCTTCTGAAAACAATGTTATGGCTACATTGTAGCATTCAAAGTTTATGTAATAGATTATATGTTGAAGCAACATATTTTTATATGAAGCTATTCATTCATTCATTCATTCATTTATTTATTTTCTGTCAGTAAACTTGTTCAGTAGCGTACCGGTGCAGCATTACTCTTGCTGCAAGTCAAACACGAGTCACGATACAAGAGCGCAAAGACTTGTAGAAGCAAGATAAAATGACACGGTTGCTTCAGCAAATTTATTTTTATGGCACACTTGCTTTTGTTAACACTATTGGTTAGGTTTAGTGTAGATGCTAAGTTATTTTCAAACACGATAAACCTTTTAGTTTCTACCTTTTCCAAACTGCCTCATTACGTACAACAACCAACGTAATGAAGTGTTGCTAGATTCACATTCACCTGTTTCAGATAAAATTGAACATGCTTTTAGTGCTTTTTTTCACTTTGAAAGTTTCAGGAAACATGCAAGATACAGCGTCATATAATTTTGCAGAAATGTTGCCACAGGCATGTATTTCCAATGAGTCTGATTTGAAAAAATAAATAAATAAAATAAATAGTTGCAAGTAAAACTTGTCACTTTTCTTGATCATGTAATCATTATTTAGTTTTTGTTTGTTTGTTTGTAATGACTATTCAATACTTTTATCATTTAACAGTTTCATTCATTCGAGCACAAATGGAAATACAACTGTATTTACACATCACTATAGTCACCAGTGATGTATTTTCTGAGGTCTAAGATCTCTAGTACTCGCAGTGCTGTCAAACCTCAGCTTGGGTTTAGAACTCCACAGGCTGAATGTTGAACGTAAAGATGGTTTACACAGGCAATTTCCACATCGCCTATCAGCGACATGCAGAAAAATAAATAAATAAAATAAATAGTTGCAAGTAAAACTTTGACGTCACTTTTCTTGATTATGTAATCATTATTTAGTTTTTGTTTGTTTGTTTGTAATGACTATTCAATACTTTTATCATTTAACAGTTTCATTCATTCGAGCACAAATGGAAATACAACTGTATTTACACATCACTATAGTCACCAGTGATGTATTTTCTGAGGTCTAAGATCTCTAGTACTCGCAGTGCTGTCAAACCTCAGCTTGGGTTTAGAACTCCACAGGCTGAATGTTGAACGTAAAGATGGTTTACACAGGCAATTTCCACATCGCCTATCAGCGACATGCAGAAAATGAAAAATGCATTATTCAGTATTTACATTCTGCTATATTAGACATAATGCATGTTACAGAAGAACAACTACTCATATTCCCCATGGAGAGATGCGACCCTACAGGACTCAGCTATTCATGCCATGTGTTGATAAGCACGGTCAGCCACTGTAAATCTCATTTTCTGTAGAACAGTTCCATTATTGCTGCAAGAAGAGAGGAGCATTAATATATTATTGTACTATTTATATTTAATCCATTATTTGGAATGTTTAATGCTTTCAATATTATTAATTTATAAATATTGTTTTTATTTTTTTCTCTCCCAAATATAATTTTGGACTTATTTCCTGTAGATACTGTATGCATTTTATAGTTTTTGCATGCCAGACATTGTTGTTATTGTCAAAGCAGGGTGAAGTTTCATATTTCATTTTATGTAAAAATAGTGCCCTAAGAAAACATGTTTACTTGGAGGAAATGTGGTAGGCCTTGGAGGCATAGACTTGTAATGAAGTGATTATTCAAAAATGATCAGCATACATGCTTGCATATGAAACCCTTTTGCCTAGAGCTACAAATCAAAAATTCACATCTCAACATATTCAGATGTGTTTGTACACGTTCCAGAATGCTGTGCAGATAAACCGCCTGTGTGAGATGCACGTTATGGTCAAGATTATACTGTACACTTAGGCTATGTGTGTGTCAGCTTGAGTGCTGCAGTTGAGAGGGGGGTGGAGCACATACTTACAAATTATGAAATCCATGTTAAATTTTCAATTTGACTTTTCAGTCATATTATGCTGACAATATAATTTGTAATGAAAAATTGTATAATCAAAATATACAAAATAGAAGCAGTATGAAACCCTTCTTTTTTTGTCTGTCGTGCTATAATGTTATGAATGTTACAGCTTCGTTTTTGTGAGTTTTCTATTGAGATCTGTTTCTGCCTCAAAGATATATATATATATATATATATATATATATATATA
>NW_015629524.1:530333-563176 GCF_001515625.1 Sinocyclocheilus rhinocerous
ATAAACACAATTGATAGTTTTAAAAAAGTTAGTAAAAAAGTAAAAAAAAAAAAAAGTATGTTTAAAATAATAAAAATGTTCACATTGTTGCATATAGTCTCAAGCCTGCGATGTAGTCAGATTGGGAATTTTTGCAAGTTGCAATTTTGAGAGAAAATTGCTGATAACTTTTTTTAGTTTAGCAGTAAGAAAAAAAAAACTCTATGTAATATATCTCTGTCCACATGTAGGAATTTATAACACTGCAGCATATATTACTCCAATAATATTATTGCAAGTTATTTTGTGAGAAATTAAAGTTGCAATTGCAATATATAAAGTTGCAATTATGGGAAATGCTTTCAGAATTGTGAGATAAAGTTGTGGTTACCTTTTTATTATTATTATTATTATTTAAATTGTGCTTTTTTTAATTTTTTTTTTACATTTTTAAAGGAATTGCACTTCCATGCTTTTCATAAATAAATAAATTAACAAACAAACAGAAACTTTACTATGTTATAAATAGCCCTTCTATAGTAATTTAAGTAACAAATATAGTATATTTTCATAGTTTTACTTTCACAAAATCCATTAATTCACAGTTGCAACAGAGAGGTTTGTTTGTTGTCTCAAAGCTTGATTTTTCAGATGAAAATAGACACAAAAACCCCATTAACCATGAGAGGAATTGACTCTTAACCCCAATCCCCATGTGACAAAATCACATCCACTTACAGAGCAGAACAATAAAGTTCCCTCACAAAACCTCTCCGCCACACTCACGTTACCAAATGCAGCCGTTTTAGCTCAGTTTTGTAGTTAGCTGTATTTTTAGGGGTTTGCTGTGACCCCAAACAGAACACAACATACATCATGGCTAATTACAGAGAACAGATGAAGTGCCCCGCGCAGCCTCGCTAGCTGGCTAGCAATGGCAGCCTGTCGCCGGTAAATACAGTACTCAACACAAACCTCCTACTCACATTATTACAGAGCAGGGCCCAGGTTAGGGAGGAGAGGAGCGAGGGATGAGGTGATGTGGACTGCGTCTATTGTTGAAATGAAAGAGGGGATTGGTGAATGAGGCAAGTTGAGAGTAAAAACAGATGAAGGGACAGATGGGAGGAGGAAGAGGAGGGTAGACAGATGATCTCTTCTGGCAAGGAAGAAGGCGCTTGTGGGCTAATCTCACTGACAACTGCACTTCCAGCAGGGGAAACACAACGAGAGGACAAGGCGAGAGATGTATTGATTCCAAATAAACTTGTTTTTCATTCAGCACTGATAAGTATCGATTGAAAATGTATTGTTTTATTTATCATTTCTTTGTGTTATGTTTTCAGTATAATGTCTTTGACTTTATTACAAATAAAGATTATTTCACTCTAAAAAATGCTGCGTTGTTTCAACCCAACTTTGTGTCAAATATGGACTAAGCCAGCTGTTGGGTTAAATTTTTCAATTTTTAACCCAAAAGTTGGGTTAAGAACCTCCTGACATGTGACAGAATCTGTGTAAACATTGAGGTTTTTGAGGTTTTAAAATAACTGATTGTTGAAAGTCTTTTCAATGGTCCCAAAGGCACATCTTCCCTATGTCACCTATGTCATGGTAAGCTCTCCACCGCCTGGAATTCAAACACAAAATTGTAAAAACAAAGCAGTTAATTTGGGGGGATTTTGTAAAACAATGCACTGCTTTGCCTGAGAGAAATCCATACTGAATACATTCAAGCAGGATTTCACCTTTTGACATTTGAACAATTGTCAACCATTCTGACAATTAAAACACACACACACGTACATGTGTGCTCACAGACAAGGTCGGTCCCATTGGTGTTCGGAAGCTGTTCCGGATCACTTCACCTTGGCCTTCTAAGGCATATGGCCATGTGTTTGCTCTCACACTTATGAGAATGTCTGAAGCTGCCATTGTTTTATCTTTCCTTGAAAATCAGCATACCCTGACTCTCCAATACGATCTCATTAGTATTCATAGGAATGCATTCTATCAACTAGTCGTTCTTGCATGCATTTCTTTTTGTTTGTTTGTTCGGAAAGACAATTGATGCCTTCTAAAATAGTTCTATATACACTGATGAGCCAAAACATGACCAGTGACCAGTCACAGAAGCGAATATCACTGATCATCTCCTAACATGGCCACATATTAAGATCTGGCTAAAAATGGTAAGCAGATTATTAGTTGTCAGTGTGTTGAATGCAGGAGAAATGGGCAGAAATAAAACCGTAAGCAACTTTGACAAGGGCTCCATTTTTAGGGCAAGACGAATGAGTCAGAATATCTCTCAAATGGACCTGTGGGTCATCCCTGGTCAGCGGTGGTGAGATTTTACCAACAGTAGTCCGAGGAGGGACAAACCAGAGACAGGGTGTTGGACACCCAAGGCTCATCAATGCGCAAGGGCAACAAAGACTATCCCGTCTGGTCCAAGCCAACAGAAGATTTACTGTGGCACAATGCACACAAAATGAATGATGCTTTTTGGAGGGATGTGTCATAACACAGCGCATCGCACACTGCTGTTTTTGGGGCTGTGTAGCTCAAAGTGCCTATGATGACCCCTGTCCACTGTCAAAAGCACCTACAATGAGCACACAAATGTCGGAACTGGACTTTGGAAGAAGATCGCCTGATCCGATGAGTCCCATTTTCTTTTACATCACATGGATGGCCGTGTATGTGTGCATCATTTACCTGGAGTAGTGATGGTATCAGGATACAATGTGGGACAACGACAAGCCGGTGCAAGGAATGTTCTGCTGGGAAACCGTGACCCTGGGTCCGGCCATTCATGCCGACGTAAATTTAGAATGTGCTACCTATCTAAACATTGTTGCAGATGGAGTACATCCCTTCACGAGTGTTCCCTGGTGCAAGTGACCTCTTTCAGCACAAAAATGCACCCTGCCACACAACCCACGTTGTTCAGGAATGGTTTGAGGAACATGATGAAGAGTTCAAGGTGTTGCCCTAGCCTCCAAATGCGCAGCCTCGCTAGCTGGCTAGCAATGGCAGCCTGTCGCCGGTAAATACAGTACTCAACACAAACCTCCTACTCACATTATTACAGAGCAGGGCCCAGGTTAGGGAGGAGAGGAGCGAGGGATGAGGTGATGTGGACTGCGTCTATTGTTGAAATGAAAGAGGGGATTGGTGAATGAGGCAAGTTGAGAGTAAAAACAGATGAAGGGACAGATGGGAGGAGGAAGAGGAGGGTAGACAGATGATCTCTTCTGGCAAGGAAGAAGGCGCTTGTGGGCTAATCTCACTGACAACTGCACTTCCAGCAGGGGAAACACAACGAGAGGACAAGGCGAGAGATGTATTGATTCCAAATAAACTTGTTTTTCATTCAGCACTGATAAGTATCGATTGAAAATGTATTGTTTTATTTATCATTTCTTTGTGTTATGTTTTCAGTATAATGTCTTTGACTTTATTACAAATAAAGATTATTTCACTCTAAAAAATGCTGCGTTGTTTCAACCCAACTTTGTGTCAAATATGGACTAAGCCAGCTGTTGGGTTAAATTTTTCAATTTTTAACCCAAAAGTTGGGTTAAGAACCTCCTGACATGTGACAGAATCTGTGTAAACATTGAGGTTTTGTTTTGCAGAAAATAACTGATTGTTGAAAGTCTTTTCAATGGTCCCAAAGGCACATCTTCCCTATGTCATCAATGATACGGTAAGCTCTCCACCGCCTGGAATTCAAACACAAAATTGTAAAAACAAAGCAGTTAATTTGGGGGGATTTTGTAAAACAATGCACTGCTTTGCCTGAGAGAAATCCATACTGAATACATTCAAGCAGGATTTCACCTTTTGACATTTGAACAATTGTCAACCATTCTGACAATTAAAACACACACACACGTACATGTGTGCTCACAGACAAGGTCGGTCCCATTGGTGTTCGGAAGCTGTTCCGGATCACTTCACCTTGGCCTTCTAAGGCATATGGCCATGTGTTTGCTCTCACACTTATGAGAATGTCTGAAGCTGCCATTGTTTTATCTTTCCTTGAAAATCAGCATACCCTGACTCTCCAATACGATCTCATTAGTATTCATAGGAATGCATTCTATCAACTAGTCGTTCTTGCATGCATTTCTTTTTGTTTGTTTGTTCGGAAAGACAATTGATGCCTTCTAAAATAGTTCTATATACACTGATGAGCCAAAACATGACCAGTGACCAGTCACAGAAGCGAATATCACTGATCATCTCCTAACATGGCCACATATTAAGATCTGGCTAAAAATGGTAAGCAGATTATTAGTTGTCAGTGTGTTGAATGCAGGAGAAATGGGCAGAAATAAAACCGTAAGCAACTTTGACAAGGGCTCCATTTTTAGGGCAAGACGAATGAGTCAGAATATCTCTCAAATGGACCTGTGGGTCATCCCTGGTCAGCGGTGGTGAGATTTTACCAACAGTAGTCCGAGGAGGGACAAACCAGAGACAGGGTGTTGGACACCCAAGGCTCATCAATGCGCAAGGGCAACAAAGACTATCCCGTCTGGTCCAAGCCAACAGAAGATTTACTGTGGCACAATGCACACAAAATGAATGATGCTTTTTGGAGGGATGTGTCATAACACAGCGCATCGCACACTGCTGTTTTTGGGGCTGTGTAGCTCAAAGTGCCTATGATGACCCCTGTCCACTGTCAAAAGCACCTACAATGAGCACACAAATGTCGGAACTGGACTTTGGAAGAAGATCGCCTGATCCGATGAGTCCCATTTTCTTTTACATCACATGGATGGCCGTGTATGTGTGCATCATTTACCTGGAGTAGTGATGGTATCAGGATACAATGTGGGACAACGACAAGCCGGTGCAAGGAATGTTCTGCTGGGAAACCGTGACCCTGGGTCCGGCCATTCATGCCGACGTAAATTTAGAATGTGCTACCTATCTAAACATTGTTGCAGATGGAGTACATCCCTTCACGAGTGTTCCCTGGTGCAAGTGACCTCTTTCAGCACAAAAATGCACCCTGCCACACAACCCACGTTGTTCAGGAATGGTTTGAGGAACATGATGAAGAGTTCAAGGTGTTGCCCTAGCCTCCAAATTCCCCAGATCTCAATCCAGTTGTGCATCTGTGGGATGTGATGAACCAACAAGTTTGATCCTCGGTGGCTTCACTTTGCTTCCTTCAGGACTTGAAGAATCTGCTACTCATGTCTTGGTGCCAGATACCACAGGACAAGGGTCTTGTAGAGTCCATGCCTCGGTGGGTCGTTAAAGATGGGATAATCTAATAGCACACTTTTTGTTGACCTAGGTTCAAATGCTAGTTTAAAGTTTCCTTTTTAATAAACCAAGAAAACTTGCAGAACTTGACAGCCATTGATTAGCATGCATTGCTGAAGCTGTTTTAAAGCTGCAGCTTTGATATTTTGAATAACTCATTGTGTGTTCCACTGTTAAAACTCATGAGTTTGGAGTGGCATGATGGCAAGTAAATGAGAGAAATTACATTTTACAGCAAACGATCTGCAGAAGGTTGTGACTTGACTCAACGGAACACATTTAGAATGTGTGATTTAAGCTTTGTTTTCAAAGACACAAGAGAATTGTTTCTGGAAGTTGTTTAAAATGCACTTAAGTGTCTAAAAATAATCTATTGGACAAGTTCCCCTTCATTTTCAATGATCATGACACATCTGCTCCATTTGATCACAAAATTGTTAAACAAAACTGTACTACTCGATTATCACATCTTAGACTTAACAGGGATGTAATACAGATTTCCGTATTTTCCAATCGGAGAAGTTTGACCCACGTCAATTGCATAATCGCATGCCACTCATGGCCCAAGTGCCAAATACGAGAAAAAATGCCAATAGCTAGTACATGAAACTGTGATACTCTTCTTATTTGTCCTTAAACAAAGCCCCTGGTGAATGTGTTCATGTGAAACTGTGAAAACGTCTGCTTCTAGTTTCACTGTCAGTAAGTGGCCTATGATCCACAGAAAAGGAAAACAAAAATCACATTTCCTTTCTCACACTTGCACACATGCTTACATGCAGAGGAAGAGCATGCTCCGTGTGTTTTGACAGGCTGTGGCCGACAGCACAGGCAGCCGTGCGATCAAGGCCCCGGCAGATAATTGGCTCATCTGTATCCATGAAAGCGCTATTAGACTTTTGCACTCATTCAGCCCAGACGCTACACATTCTCCAGCCACTCTTACATCTCCAAGTCAGAAGCTGACCCCTGCGGGCCTTGTTCATCACAATGATTAACCTCCTGATGCCCTTGGGGACATCCAGGCATTTAAGCCTGTGGGCGACGGCACCCGTGTAGCCCAGCTGACAGTGAACAGACGTGGGCACAGAGGGAGCAGGGAGCCCTGCCTGAGTGTGCTATTGATCTGTCTGGATTAGGGGACCTTGTCTGTGGGGGCATCTCCTTCAGCTGACAGATTATTACCGGTTTTGCTGGGATTTCGGCCACACCAAAGACTCCTAGCAGAATAACTGTGTTTGGCAGAAATACACTGAACAAAATTATAAACGCAGCACTTTTGTTTTTGCCCACATTTTTCATGAGCTGAACTCAAAGATCTAAGACTTTTTCTATGTACACAAAAGGCCTATTTCTCTCAAATATTGTTCACAAATATGTCTAAATCTGTGTTAGTGAGCACTTCTCCTTTGCCGAGATAATCCATCCACCTCACATGTGTGGCATATCAAGATGCTGATTAGACAGCATGATTATTGCACAGGTCTGCCTTAGGCTGGCCTATCATACTATGGGCTTCGGGAGAGGGATATGGAAACTAGAATGGAAAATAATTAATTCATCAAGCTTCAACATTTGCGTCTGTCTATCTGTCAATCAATCATTCTATTAATCAATTTATGAATCATTCTATCAATCGTTCTATCAGTCGTTTTATCCACCATCAGTCTATCAATTGGTTTATCAGTCAATCCAATCAATCATTCTATCAACAATCATTTAATCAATTGGCCTACAGTATCTGTCATTCTATTTAACATTCTATCAACCATTTTACCCAACAGTAAATTAGTTGTTTTATCTATCTTTCTATCAGTTGTTCTGTCAGTCATTCTATAAATTATGTCTTTCTATCAACTATCAGTCTGTCCATCTGTCTATTAGTCGTTCTATTGATCATTCTATAAATTGGCCTAACAGTTGTTCTATCTATCATTTTATGAATCGGTCTATATCAGTCATTCAATAAATCATCTGTCATTTTATCAACCATTAGTCTGTTAGTTGTTCTATCAGCCATTCTATCTAACGTTCTAGCTATTGTTCTAACAACTATCGTTCTATCAATCAGTTTATCCATCGATCTAGTTGTTCTATCAATCGGCCTATCAGATGTTCTATTAACTTGACAGAGGTGACATGTGCTTGAGTAATTAAAGACAGAAGTATTTTTTTTTTAACTATTCCTTAAATTTCAAAGGAAGTCATTCTTTGTGTCTTTAGAAAGGTTTAAAATGGTCCTTGTACGGTTCAATTTTCTACCCACACATCCTCGAGCACATTTGTAGAGTCTGGAGAGAATAAAAAGGTAAGAGATTGGGACAGAACGCTGGTTTAGTAAGGCTCTGTAGCTCAGCAGCTTCTCCCGTGACGATACCCAGCAGAAAGCACAAGACCGCACTTGGGCTGGACAGCACCGGTACCGTCTATCTGCCTCTTTCCTTCATTCCTTCCCCTCATCCCAGCCTCATATTTCCTTCAGCAGTATTATTACAGACTCTCCTCTCTGCACTGTTGTCCAATATGAACATATATTAAAAAGGCAGTGGCCGAAACGAGAGCCCCTAGCAGCGGTTTGGACTCATAATTCCTCACGTCGCAACATGTCTGCGTTGCCACTGTGGAACTGAGCCTTAATTACATTATACGTTATCTTTGGCACCAAACTGCCCTCCTCGGCTGGCGCTGTTGGCTGGCACCCTCATTTTGCTCCGAATTGTATAAAATAATTTAATTATCATCAGTTCTGTATTAAGGGATTTTCCTACAATTTGAGCAATTCAAGCTTGATGTAGGTTAAATGCAAAGTGTGTTAAATGCAAACTCGATCGCAAAATTGGTGCAGACATGAGCAGTGATAGGCTTATGAGCAATGATATAGAAATAAAACCAACAGTATATTGATTTCTAAAGATACTTTTACTTTTACAGCACCTACTTAGACAGCAACATGTTTAATTAATTTATATATATATATATATATAAGTGAAGGATCAAACATAATTAATTCTATAATTAAACAGCATATCATATAAATGTTTAATAGACTGACAATACTAATTATGACCTCTTTTTCTTTAATGGCATGGAAGTAAAACATCCATTGACATATTGACTTTTAAAGCCATATTTGGACATTCATGCCAATACATTTATCTTGAATGTCATTGAACTTTCATCATTTGGGGGCTTTTACAGTACACTACAAACACTAATATTGTGAAATACTATTACTATTTCAAGTAACTTTTAAAAAATATATATTTTAATATATTTAAAAATATAATTTATTCATGTGATGGAAAGCTGCATTTCAGCATCATTACACCAGCCTTCAGTGTCACATAAATCAATACTATTTTTGTGATTTCTTTCTTTTTATTTATTTTTTTAATTCTTTGAATATAAAGGTAACATGAACAGCATTCAATTGAAATGCAAATCTTTTTGTAACATTATAAACATCTTTACTGTCCCTTTGATCGATGTTATGTGTCCTTGCTGAATAAAAGTGAATAGTTATTTAAAAAAATATATATTTTAAAAGTAAGTTTAGCAATATAAAGCACAACTTTTAAAAAGGCAGAACTTTAATTTCTAAGTTAACTTTGAGAGTGAAAGTTACGTTGGTGTCTCAAATAAAGCCAAGGCCTTCAACCACATTTCAATCATTGTCATTATAAAATAAGTTAATATTTTTTTTTGCTGTTGCTGTTCTGGACTGCTGTAAAAGACCAATTTGTGCAATATGTATGCATCTATGCTTGCATGTAGATGAAATCCAACTCCCCTTTTACCACAGTTCATTTCACTTCTGTTCAGTTCTTAAGGTCACTTGTGAGCCATCTGATCGAGTGAAAACAATTATCAGCAGGTGAAATTATTGACGCAGACCTCGCGAACAAAATTCCTCAATGTTTTCACTCTTTTATGATTAATTCACATGGTGTCAGCCCTTACACAAACCGGTGTGTTGCTTTCTGATTATTCATTTGAATCATTAGCAAGTGAATACTGAACAGCAGTGTGATTCATTTCGCAGCACTGAATTCCGAGCGCAGACATGGTTTTTCTTGGGCTCCTGAGCTGCTCCAGAGGTTGCCAGATCCATCAGGAGTGCAGACTCCTCATTTTTGTCTCCAAATGGGCACCGGTTCCCATGGGCACCCACACACAGGCACACAGGGGGCCAAAACAAAGCCCTCCCAGCCAGCCCTCGATATCTTTTTCTCTCTCAACACAATCCAAATGCCTCTCCGATGTGTTCTGTGAAAGAAACCAAGCATATCTGCAGACTCTGGGTGGTTAACTCTTCACATCAAGAGGCCCTTCGCTGTCGGGCCCCCCGATCGACACGGCGGCACGTGAAGATGTGACTTAGTGACGTGTCTCTGCCCACTCTCAGCGCTCACCCTCTGCCAGCTTCCCCCGGGGCTCTCGTCTTCCCAGCTCTCCCTCTGAGACCCTCTGTTAGCCGTCCAATTCATTCCTCCCGGAGTCCTGAAACACTGCTGTCTGTTTACTTCAGGATTACGGCTTTTCTATGTTTCAAATGTGACAGCTGCTTCATTCATCTCCCAAGTGTGGAGGCCATGAGATAAGACAGATATGGCTTTACAATCTTTCTCTCTCAGAGTAAATCCTTTTGAAATCTTCTATTTTACTCTCTTATGTCTCCCGTTCTCTGCTTTAAGATTTCAGCAAATTGTGGCGGTGCTACAGCAGCAGTTGGGACATTTTAGAGAATGATATGATATATTATGAAGAAATTACTGTTCGCTTCGATTCCTAGATTGGAGTATGTCTCTACATTCACTTATCAGAATCAGAATCAGAATGAGCTTTATTGCCAGGTATGTTTACACATACGAGGAATTTGTTTTCGTGACAGAAGCTTCCACAGTTATAATCATCATGCTGCTGTACTGCATGCAGTTTTTTGTGATTTGCATGATTCAGTATATTTAATGTGAGATATGAATGAAGTCTTCATTTTGTATGTTTCTGAATACATACATTGCATTTTCAAAACTCTTGTGATTTATTTTCAATGACACGTCCTTCTGAATTCCTGAAATCCTTTAACGCAACTATTAGCAACACTTGATGTATGAAATGCCGGTTTTCTCACTTTTTTTGCACTGTAACATTCCTGTAGGACAAATATGATGCCAAAGTCATGATTTTGATTCTGAAGGAATGCATGAAATAATAAAATGAATAGCTTGAATGCTGTGCAAATGTATACAGATTGCAAGTCCACTTCAAGTGTTTAAAGTGTCTGCCACATGGATAACTCTTTACACTTTTACCTGAAGACTCATTGACCTATCCTAAAGCTATTCCCATGTATTCATTTTAATTTGTGTCCATCTGTTTTACAGTACGGCATGCAAACATCAGACAAACTGAAAAATGTATTGTGAAGCATATTACCAAAGAAGGACACGCAATCTGATGTACATAAGAACTTGTGGCCAAAAAGAGAAGTATGAATGACCAGCAGTGCTGTTTCTATTTCTGTCATTTGTTTTACAGAATGATATGTTGTATGGATATGTCTATTTGCTTCTGTTATACAGTGGCACTGTTGATACTAGAACAAAAAAGTCCTGCAGTAAGATATTTTCTACTTGTGTGTCGTTTACTTTAAGGAAAATGTGTAATGTGCAGGTGAAGTTTGTTGATGGGTGTGAATGTATTTTTTCATGCTTCATGCATGTATTTGAGGTGTGTATGAAGTATATTGGCGGGACTCCATATGCCCCATAGAGCATGATGCTGACAGCATCACAGGTTCAGTTCCCAGGGAGTTCACTGTAAATGTATTTTGATAACAGCCTGCTAAATATAAAGCTAATGTGTTTTGGTGGTTTTAGTAGTAACGTTGACTACTGTGTCAAGTTGAATGCTGGCAAAGAAAACTGTGTTTTGGAAAAGTGTGCTCAGAATTGAGAAACCCATGTCAATTGCTAATAACCCCTCTGCTGTGCTGGAAATCCTTTACCTAATTTGGTGTTCTCAGTCTTTTTGTCAGCTTGTTTTCTTTCAATTAGCGCATGTTTCGTTTTTCTTTTTCAAACTGATTGGTCGCAGACCTCACTGAACTGAGTTCATGCACATCAGTTTTTGGGTAATGAAGCATTATTTGGATAATTTTGGCAATGTTAATTCAAAAACTGAGGTGCATAAACTCAGATTAATGAAGCCTATGATCAGTCAGTTCCAAAAATAAATAGAAAACGTGCTAATTGAAATAAAACAAGTTGATAAAAAGACTGAATCCAAGATTTGGTAATAATATAGCATAATAAAAATGTTTTTAGTCAGGTAATTTTTTACCCCTCCCATATATATATATATATATATATATATACACATTGGAGATTGACATTTGTTTTAATGGAAATTTGATGAAATGACCTCTTGTGAAATCTTCATTTAACAACAGTAATCAAGATTAATTTGAGAGGTCTGAAACTATTATCATAATTTTCGCAACAAATACAATGTTTTACAACAAATTAGACATGCAAATGTGATAGTTTTGATCCCAGCAAATACACATTGTAAAAAATACAATTAAACCCAATTGACACAAACAAAATGTAAGGGTTAAAACTGGCTTTGTGACATAAACAGAGACTGTGTTTGCAGAAAGACAGAGCTTCATTTGTGAATCTTCAGTTGTGGATAAAGTGATTTTAGTGGTAGTACAGTGCATTTAACAGGTTGACATTGTAGCAAACAAACAGAGATGCAGCGTACACGTTATAAAAGAGATGACATCTCATCAGGAATGTGCACTTGTGTAGTTTTATATACACACACACACACACACACAGGCACACACAGTGACAGTATAGCACTGATTTGATTATAAAGCTACATGTTGGCATCATGCAGGAATATTTCCATCAAATCAGGTCAAACAAACCAACAACCCTTCTGAAATTAGGGGGAAAAAAAATAAAATATACATATCAAGGGAGACTGTGTTTATATGTGAAGCCTAAATAGAAATGTATTTTAATATGCATAAAAATAACACTTTGCCTTTTGCCTGCCACACATAGTTCCTGTTTAATGAGCTTGTTAGCGTGAATGTTTGAGAAGTGTAACCCATTGTTAGAGTGGGATAATGCACAGTTGAGAGTTTTTTGTTTTTGTTTTTTTTTTCTCCAAAGTACAAATAATCAGAAAAAAAGTCAAAAGTAAAAAAGGAACAAATGTCGAAAGGAACTTTGCAGGCTTAAAAATGTCACTTTTTGATATATTTTTTTTTATTGCCACATCCCATATTCATTAGTAATTATAATTTACTAATTACTAATAGTCAATTATTTACTATTTACTAATTATTTACTACTATAAATTTACTATAATAAATTATGTATTAATAATAGTAAACAATAATAATAATAATAATAATAATAATAATAGTAATAATAATATACAGTGGGTATAGAAAATAATACCCATTTGATAGAGTTTCTGTCGTTACCATTGTGCAGAAGAGTAGAGCTTATGGTTAAGTTGTGGTTGTTAAGTACTAACAGGCATGATTCCTTTGCCTTCAGGAATTCCAAATGGTCATTTTGTTACTGACGATAGGTTTGGGACAGGAAAACAAAAGTCTTTGATCATTTTTGACCCTACAAGTCCCCCCATGGCACCACTGGCCACACCTAAAGAGGCAAAAGGTGACATAGTTCATGAAAACATGCTTTCTGTTGTGTGCAGATGTCATCTTCAGACTTCTGGTTCAGACATGTTGCAATTGCAGTCGGTCAGTCTTTGTTCTCCTTTCAGCCCTGTGTGAGAGATCTTCATCGAATGGTGTTGCGTGCTTCAGAGACATGCAAAACATCCATAGGATACTTCACACCTCCACAAGAACAGGTACTGAAGATGGCAGAACCCACTTGCTCCTCTTTCTGAGGAAGAACACTGGATGTAAACTTGATTTTAAAAGAGAATATGGCACAACAAACAGCACAAGTATATGGCATTTGCCATTGGTCAGAGGTTTGATGTGGTCAGATTGAAATTGTCTCTGGCAAAAAGCCTTTAAATTGATGTTCAAGGTGAAAAAAGAAGATTTTAAAAGCTCTTACACTGTTTCTGGAAACATTAAAATAGATCACAATTGTTGGTTTAAAAAAAATGAAATGGACAGAATACAAAGAAGCAGAAATCGAATTAGTTGAATGATATATCAATGAAAATGTTTGTACTATGCAACTTGGTGAGACAAATGGTAACTAAATAATTAAGAAAATCCAAAGAAAAACTAAATAAAGAATAATTGGATGCAATACACAATTATAATATGGTCTAGTTGTATTGTACGCACACATTTTATGATGTAGATTTGACTCTGTGTGTGAAAATCAAATGGTTTTATCTATGTGGCTGTATTTAGCTGTGGCTATGTGTCAGTGTAATCATGCTCCAAACAAAGGTGAGGAAGGTTTTCATCTGTGATGCAAATTTGATCATGTTGTTGGAACAGGGAGCCAGCATGAAAATATGAGTATGAGGTGTGATCTGGCTCAAAATATTTCTTCACCAATATTTTATTTATTTTTTGTTAATGAGCATGATCAAGTGCAAAGTTCAGGGGCATCGAATCCTGCTGTGAGAGAAAGCATTTTCATTGTTAAGACAATTGTGAATCACACATTGCCACATAGCAATTGTATGCTCCTGTACATGGTTTAACTGGGGCTATATGGGAAATAGCAGAGTTTACCACTCAGGAGACAAACAAATTCAACATAGTCACACATGCAACTTATTGAAATGTATATACAATTCCAGTATTACACATTCTACTTTAACACAAGATACATGGTGCATAGCGTCTACAACCTTTAACCTAAGTATTTCACACACTTGCAGTAAAGCACTTACTATTAAGCTGTTAACCAACTAGCAAGTGAGGTCAATAGATGTGCAAAAGGTGTGACAATTAGTAGACCCCGATGTATACACATGTTGGCCAATAGGCCTTAATCACAAGTAGTTTGATTATGAGTCTTTTTTCAGAGCAGCATGTTACCCCTTTTAGACCCTTGATTTTTAAGACTATAAGAAAAGCATTTCAAACTACTGAAAAGTAGTTACAGATAAGCATCCCCACCCTACATTTGTGCTGTCTCATTGTTGGCTGAAGGCGTGCACCCTGGATGTCAGACGGGGTGATTTATATCTGGTCACGCTGAGACGATAACACTCCATCATGCAACCTGTGACACTGTGCCGCTCAAATTCTTTCATCTATTACGGCGAGGGAAATTAGCTTTCCACACTTAAATCCACTGTATTTCAGGGGATTAACACGGCAGAGCCAGAGCGCTGAGATGGCATTAGTACCTGATTCCAACTGGATCAATTTCATATGTGTGTTCACGCAAGAAAAGCTTTGCTCGCTTAAAAACTAGAGCTGCAAACTTTACTTTCAGATTTCAGTGGACCATCATAGCAAATGGAATTGTCTTTCCACCCAAGGACAGGGATGCAAAAAGAAAACAGCAAAACGAACAGCGGAAGATAAGAAAAAAATATATGCTCTGAGCATTTATTGCTGTTAAACCCAATGGCATGTTTCCCCTGTCAGAATATAATCTTTGAAGATGGATGCCGGCAATGTTGTTTTGGAGTTTCATAAAACATATTATGTGTGGTTTGTTTTTATTACTTTTGGAATTTACAGTAAATAAGCTGACACGTGTGACAATTTCACCTGCAGGTGAATAGAGATGCTCCCACAGATAGAGTCCCTCATGAGCAAGGTCACATCACAAAAGCGTAGGAAAACGCAAGCAAACGCAGGTGCGAAAGAGAGAGATAAAGGGAGGAGATTGCATGTATATGTGGTTGTGTTTGGGTGGAGAGCCGTTTGCGGATTTCACTAAAAGGGGTAACACTTTACAATAAGGTTCCATTTGTTAACATTAGATTACTACATTAGTTATCACACAATTTCAATGAAAAAACAAACAAACTTATAAAGCAGATATTAATCTTAGTTAATGTTAATTTCAGCATTTATTAATATGTTATTGAAATCAAAAGTTGTGTCTGTTAATATTATTTCATGGACCTGAGTTAGCATGAACTAACATTGAACTAATATTAAAGGTGACATATCATGAAAATCGGACTGATGTTTTTAGCAGGTACGAGCTGTAATGGCACAGCTATATTCTGGAAAATTGGGCGGGGAGCAGCAGCTCATTTGCATTTAAAGAGACAGGCACGAAAAACAGCGTGTTTCTGCTTCCACTCAAAATAGGCATTTTCAAAATGATATAATAAATGATCTGTGGAGTATTTTGAGCTGAAACTTCACAGACACATTCTGGGGACACCAGAGACTTATATTACATATTGTTAAAAGGGGCATAATATGTCTCCTTTAACAAAGATTAATACATATTGTAACAAACATATTGCTCATTGTTAGTTAATGTTATGCAACTAATGCTAACAAATGGGACCCTGTTTTAAAGTGTTGCCAATTAAAGTGATGTATAACATTAATAACTAACATTATCTAAAAATTAACAAAACTGTTAAATAAACATTACAAATTAAACATTAAAAATATAAACGATGAAATAATGTTGATTCACTTTAAAAGTAAGTAACTGTGTAATCACACCCTGCCACTAAAGGTATATTGTATGTTAAAAATGGTCAGTTTTGGTCAAAATTTTCCAGAATAAGTCATTATTCACTATTAACCATCCACTCCACTGAGCTGTTTCAATCAAAAACCTTTGTGACTGTCTGGATCATTGATTGTCAGTTGAATTCGAGAATTCTGTCAGAATTCTGAATCTGTCAGAAACAAGCAAACACAGGTTTTGTGTGCAAAAAAGAGCGATGAAGGAATATTACATGCATATATGGTTGTGCTTATAAAATATATTAAAATTAGTCAGATTTGCTCAATATATTACAGAATAATTCATTGTTCACTAATAATCGGCTGCTTTTACTGAGCTGTCAACTCAAGAACCTGTGCGTCTGTCTGAATCATTGATACAGTGAGTTGAATTTGAGAATCAAATACGTCCGACTGATTTTAAATGATTGATTCAAAAGTTCCAACTCAAAATAGTGATTCCTACATAAAAGAGTAAGTGAATGCAGAAGGGTTTTGTTTGCAAAATATAGAGAGAAAAACGGAGGAGATTACATGTATATATGGTTGAGTTTTGGTGGAGAGCCTTATATTGATTTCATCAGAGTATAAAGGTGCGTGTGACCTCTGTGTGGGTCACAGTGTGCAAAAAAGAGCGATGAAGGGAGGATTACATGCATATATGGTTGTGCTTATAAAATATATTAAAATTAGTCAGATTTGCTCAATATATTACAGAATAATTCATTGTTCACTAATAATCGGCTGCTTTTACTGAGCTGTCAACTCAAGAACCTGTGCGTCTGTCTGAATCATTGATACAGTGAGTTGAATTTGAGAATCAAATACGTCCGACTGATTTTAAATGATTGATTCAAAAGTTCCAACTCAAAATAGTGATTCCTACATAAAAGAGTAAGTGAATGCAGAAGGGTTTTGTTTGCAAAATATAGAGAGAAAAACGGAGGAGATTACATGTATATATGGTTGAGTTTTGGTGGAGAGCCTTATATTGATTTCATCAGAGTATAAAGGTGCGTGTGACCTCTGTGTGGGTCACAGTATTGGTAGCTGTGGGCACATTGATTAGCTGGCAAAAGAAACAAATGACTTTCTGCATACAACACCTGAAAAGAACCCCAAGATATGTGTTTTTTAGGAAAAAAAGCATGAAGGAAATATACATATATAACACCCTGAAGGATGACCCAAAAAACATGCTGGTTGTTTTTGCCTTAAGTCACACTAACTTGAAGTACAACCAGCCCAGCAACAATTCTTCCCAGAGAACATTTATCTGTTCTCATGTTAAAAAATGTGATTTTGACCATCTGCGTCCTAACACATGCCAATGCCCATCAAACCTGTGATGCGTTACATATGGAGCGGAGGGTTCGGTCCTGTGCTCGCTTTCGCAAATCGCAACAGATGAAGCGGAGTTATATTTAGCTGCTATTTGTGTGAAGCTGCTAAAATACTGCCATCCTCTACAGTGAGTCACTAGTAAATAAGTTTGAATGTGGAGTCAAGGAGACAAGCCAGACAGAGCAGGCAGGAGTCTTTAACATTCACGCCAACAGAGCCAAGGTCAAATGCTGCCAAGATCTCCCTGGATCAGTTTATTCAATAAATCCACAGGTAACATCTCTATTTCGCTTGTAATTGTGATTTAATATTCAACGGGAAAAGTAAAATAATGTGTAACAATATTGAAAATTATGATGAAAACAAAATTAAAATGGAGTTCTGTCTTTTACTCCCCATCATGTCACTCCAAACCTCTGACTGACTTTTCTTGCATGAGACATAAAAAGGTGAAATTTTGAAAAATGTGCTGCTTGTGCTTTCCGTGACATTACAGATAAAGGATACTGAAGATTTCAAGGATGCAAAAGCACAGAAATGTATATTAAAAGTGGTCAAATTTGCTTAATATATTCCGGAATAAGCCATTATTCAATAATAATCATCTGCTCCACCGAGCTGTTTGCTGGATCTGGACCTGCTTTGAATCATTGATTCAGTGAGCTGAATATGATATTAACTGATTAACTGACAGGATTCAACACAAAACCACAATTTGTTCACTAATGAAAGTGGCCTATTCTCATTTTACTGAATTATTTTGGCTCGTTCCTGACATAAAGCTAAGCATGACTTGGAATTGCATCAGTCATATGAACCACTTTTATGATAATTTATTGGTGCCTTTGCATACTTTTTGAAGCAACTGGCACATTCTTCAAGATATATCCATTTGTTTTCCACAGAAGTAAGTACGCCGTACAGATTTGGAATGACATGAGGGTGAGTAAATGACAATCCAGACTCCTTGGAAAAAACGTGGCTGTGGTGTCCTTTTTGCTAAATGTTACGTCTTCTTGCACATTTTGCAACACTTTTAAAGTAAAATTTCCAGTGAGTACCCATAAAAGTGCATTCAGTTTTATCTGAACTTATGAATCTAGAAACATTGTATTGCAGCGGTTGTTGCTTATATTACAGCAGTTCAGGAATGAAGTGTCTGGTTAGTGGCACTAATTGGGTAATGCTCTATTGCATTTGAAAACAATGTATCAACTACACTTAAACCTAAATTATAGTGCTACCAAAAGCAAATGTGAGATAAAACCAGTGTTGGCAAGGTTACTTTGGAAATGTAATAGGTTACAGATTACAAGTTACCCTACTTAAAATGTAATAAGTAGTGTAACTTTTCAATTACTTTATAAAAGTAATGTAACTGATTACATTTGATTACTTTTTGATTACTTTTCTAAATCCTTTCATCCTTTTTTTTTTAATCCCCCAAAATCCTAGTCTCAATTATCAAGCCGTTTCGATTTTATGAGCAGTATGATGTCATATTGTTCAGGCCCCGCCCACAACCACTGATGTACTGTCCAATATTAGCATGTTTTCGCCCTCAGCCAGTTGTACGAAGTACATCATTTTCTCCACGTTCCAGCAGCTGTAGCGACAATGTCTTGTAAGCAATGCAGGTGTTTTGTAGTTTTGTGATGTAGAAGAACATAATAATCTTAATTTTCTCCCATCATCAGAGCCACTGAGGACACAGTGCATTAGTTTTGTTTTTAATGGTAATGCGCCACTGAATACACCTAAATCTGTTTATGTCTGCGCAAATAATTTTACTCCAGACTGCTTTCTGAATGAGGAACAATTCAAGGCAGGTTTTGTTAAGAAGTTTAAACTCAAGGATAGATCAATAATATCCATTGTTCGTCATCCAGCTGCACCTCCAGAAGAAGTCAGTCTGACACTTTATATATTTTTTTATGATTATTTGCAAATCGCCTTTGCTCTTCCACAGAAGAAAGGGGCGGGTGAGTAGAGCTCATTAGCATTAAAAGGGACATGCCCCAAAATGAGTCGCTGTGAACAGAGCAAGGTAAAAAGGGTGTTGTTTTACACGACCACTGAGGAATTTTAACCAAAGTATGGTGCACACCGTTCATGAAGGCCCTAAAGAATCATATCAACTTGTGGAAGATCAATGTCCCCTTTGAAGCACAGCCACCACAAAATCAGACTTACTTTGAAATCTTTCTGAGGTTAAATACATATTTAAAATCATAACAAGAAATATTGTATTAGCTATGATACTGGTTTTGGAATCAAATCTTTACATAGCTATGACAGTAAACACTGGCATCTAACAATGCCTTGGGAAAAAAACAGTTACTCTTTAAAGAATTAAGCATAGCTGTACATAAACCCATATAGGAAATAAAAGAGTTATCGAATAAGCTTGTTCTAAACTCCTGAAACATTGGTGTTTCATATTTTAGAGCATTCACTGCAATTTATGAAAGAAACCAATTAAATCTGTATGTGGGATTGTGTGTGGAACAAAAGCAGATGTAACCCCCTTTGAAATCCTTAACATTTTCATAAGTAACTGTAACTGATTACAATTAATTTTATTTTGTAATTAAATTACGTATTTCCGTTACATGTAACTAGTTACTCCCCAACACTGGATAAAACACATCTGCTGAAGCAACCACATCATGTTATCTTGCTCTCTTTGTCTTTGAGCCCTTTTATTGTAACTCGTGTTTCATGGGACGCGTACCCATGCAGTACATATCACAAGTGTAATGCTGTACCGGCTGTCTCACTGAGCAAGTTCACTATGTCAGAAAAGCCAGACATATGGAGCTGGTTATGTGATGCAGATGTCAAAATATATTAGTATACAAGTCATGCACTATGGTAAAAGTGTTTTAAGGTTGTGACATAACATTGTGAAAGGAACTGTAAGTCTTTATTAATTGATAGTCTACAGTACTTCTGTAATCGTAATTTGTGTGGGGAAAAAAATAATAATACAAGTTATTCATTTTGGCTGGAAACTGTTGGTAAATGATGTTTTTTTTTAGTTCTTTTTTTTAGGCGAGCCATCCCTTTAAATGTTAAAAAGTGTACCCGTGTGGCCTAGGGGATTAGCATAAAGAGACTGTAACCAGTTGTAATCATCAAACGTTGTCATGGATCCTAATGTACCTCAAATTAATCTTTTTTTTTTTTGCTAGCTGCTAATGCAGTCTCTGATATGCAGTTTAAACTTTTAGATGCTCTTTAATCTGTGCAAGCCTAACCAGAATTGAATAAGGAAAATCACATGAGCAGATGGCAATCTCCTGAAATTAGAGTATAGCTGCTTCTTCCAAGTACCAAATTATATCAGCAGCTTTATTTTACCAGTGTTAAGCAGGACGACAAGCTGTTCTTTCATGTCAGTAACATGTAATCCCTTGAAATGTATAATCTGGGCAAAAAAACACCATCAAACTGATTAAAGTTTCATTTTAGTGAATGATTGTTGCTCTTAATTAATTGTGTTTAACAGCCCAAAGAGGAATTAGTTTGATTTGTTTGTTATTCAGATGTCTTTTTCCACAAGGCACGGGGGAACGTCTGTGTGGGTGTGTATGTAAATGTGTGTGCACTCGTCAGAGGCATGTATCTGTTTGTGTGTGTGTGTGTGTTCGTGAGTGTGTGTGTTGCACGACTGCTGTTGTTTTTGCCCTTCTCTGTGTAAATGCCAATCAATCCCAGTTGAGCAGGCATTAGTCTGTGTCGAGCACAGAGCGCAGAAGGAGGGGACGCACCAATACATGTCTGTTTTTAGGTGTTGCACACAGGTGGCTCTCGGCTAGGGAATTCGGCTAATTAAGCGACGACAACAGGATACGAATCCAAGCAATCCTAGGAGATCTGCCAAAGAGCTGGAGCTTTCAATGAAACCTAAACTATCTCTCATAGTTGCCAGAATTCCATTTCTTGTACTCTGTCATTTTAGGGGTCCTGGGAATCCACTGCGGAATGAAATGTCTGGCATGTCACATTTCTGGAATATTCTGATGGGTTAGATGTATGATGATGATGATGATGATGGCAACAGTGCATTTGTTGCAGTGCCTCCAAATATATAAATGCAGTTATAATGAGGGAGATTGACAATGGAAGACACTTCTCTGTCTCGATGGATGGATGGATGGATGGATGGATGGATGGATGGATAGATAGATAGATAGATAGATAGATAGAGCAAAATTAATATTATAAATATTTAGTTAATATTAAATATTTAGTAACATTTAGTACTGAAAAATCCCCTTAAAATACAAAATTTTAAAGACAAAAATATGATTGAACTAAAATAACTAAAAATAATAACTTTATTATTTACTTTATATTGTATCTATTTATATTTTATCACTTATTATTTGGCAACATTTCTCATTTTCATTTTATCTAACTTGATGTAAAATAACTAAAATTAAACTAAAATAAAAAAAATAACAATATAGGCATATAAAAAATGACAGAAGTAACAAAAAAAAATCAACAAAATCACTAAAACTTCAACTAAAATGAAAATGAAAATGGAAAAGATAAATAAATACAAATTTGTTCAAAATAATAATAAAAACTACACTGCCAAAAAAAGATAAATAAATAAATGTGGATTTTTGAAGCAGAATGTCTGAAATAGTATGTTCTTGTAAACAACAACAACAAAGACAAACTCTAGTATCTCAGTAGGCGCGTTTCCATTACCCTTCAAATTGCGCAAATTGAAAACGAGAGGCAAAAGGTTACGTTTTAGTGCATAACATTGGTTAATGGAAACGCCGTCATTTCGCAATACTTTTTTATCGACATTTAGAAAATATCGCCAAAGTTTTGCGCAAATCTGTAATGGAATCGTGCCTACTGATACTAAAATAACAATGATTCTGTGATTTAAAGTCGCAATTATGAGAAATAAACACACACCAGGCCTACACAAATACTGAGAGAAAATATACTGATAGAAATATATTTACAGATGGTTCACCATGAATATGAACATGAATCCATTATTGTAATGACATGTATCACATGACATCATCAAATCGTGTCTAATCTGCCAGCACTGATAACACACCATCAGGACAGAATGTAATCACACCTCAACTGCTCCTCCCACAGCACACACAACAACTGACTCATGAAATGACATCATTCATAGCATTTATTACACGACTGTATAACACTCCTGAGTATCTGAGTATCTGTGAGCGCTGCTTTGAGCTGATTCTATTTCTGGCACACGAACATGGCTGTTTTCTTCTGCCCTGAGAGGGTGTGAAGGTGATTTGCCTGAGCTGTCCCATCACATTCCCCCTGCCCTGACCCTCCACGATTTCACCCTGCTGCTCTCTGCCCTCTTCTGGCCTGTGCTGAGGAAGCCCACCTGCCTGTGAAATGGAAACCATCCACTATTCAAGGCTGCACAGAAAACCATAAAATGTAAATTTGCTGCCTTCTTTCCAGCTAAAGAATGTGTATTTGGATTGTTTTGCGAGCTGTTAAATTGTATGGGTCTTTTCCCCTTCAACACAGCCAAAAGTTACGTGTAAGTAAGTAAAGTTTTGTGATATACCCTATTGATATAGAAATAGAACTAAAGTAACAGAAACAGTTATAACATCACAGTATCATTATATTATTCTGTTCTGTAATACACTCTTAAAATATTTAGAACATGATTATAATACTCCCACTTTTGCCATAATACTACATACTACTACTGCTACTACTACAAAAAAAAAAAAAATAAAAATAAAAAAATAATAATAATAATAATAATTATTATTATTATTATTATTATTATTATGCAATACTGTGTTGTTGTTGTTGTTGTTGTTGTTGTTAGTTTTAACCAACTGGTGTTAAAACTGGTTATTTATTTATTTATTTATTTATTTTATGTGTCCTTGTGCTATCCTTTCCCTCTTATTTTGATATTATGTTAAATAATGTGTTTAGTTTGAGTTGATGTAAAATAACTAAAACTGAAATTAAAAATAATAACTATATAGGCATATATTTAAAAAAAACTACTAAAATTGACAAAAATACACAAAATTACTAAACCGTCAATCAAAATGAAAATGAAAAAAATAAAAAAATAAAAATGAATTCAAAATTCAAAAAAAAAAAAAGATGGCTATTTTCATTCAGAAATTGCCAGTCATTTTCTCAAATAAGATGAAACAGCAAGCAACCACATTTAATTAAATGTGAAATTCTGATGTGCACTGCAATTCACGCATTTCAAAAATTGCCTTAAGTGTACAATTATGTATTGTTGCTGTTGTATTTATAATCGATATTGGGGATTTTATTTATTTATTTTTTCTTCCTCTCTCCTCTCTTGGGTAAACAAAAATAAAAAATAAAAAAAAATTAAAGGTTTTCATTCCTCCACTCGTAAAGCAGTGGACTCGATTAGGACCGTAGGACTGGATTAGAAAGCTAGGCCAGGGCAGGAGTGCATCACAGCACACAGGATATTCGTGCAGACAAACTGGCAGGACTCCGGTGGCACATACCCAGCTGTGCCTGTGGTGGGAGACGATAAAATGGGCAAATGTGCAGGCAGCCAGATGACCACATGGTTGAGTGGTGAGCTTAGAAGGATTAAAGACAGGGAAAATGTTCAGAGCTTACAGGGCAGAGGAGATGTTTCTTGTTTGACATGCGGCAGGAATTACGCTCAGATTAGAGGTACAGTGTACAGTCTAAGCGAAGCTTTATGTAAATACAGCCAAAAGAATGGTTCATGGAAATAAAGAAAAGAAAAAAAAGAGGATTAGAGCTTGAATCATTTTACTCTAGACTTCTTACGCAACTTTAATTTTGTTTTCACATTCAAAATGAATTAATGTGAGACTTTGGAATTTGTGAGTCCTTGCATTCATACGCAACGACATATTAGAATGTATCAGCGATAGCCAGGAATTCAAACAAGTACTTCTCAAAGATGTTTGACAAGCGCTTTTCATGACAATACTTAAAAACTGTCCACTAAATACATGTTAATGTCTAAATCCGTACCTCTTAATTCTTAAGTGCGACCTTTATGAAAATAGCAATGGGTCACTGCTCATCTCATCCCTCACACACACGGACACACCAACCATCTGTGTTAGAAACATCACAGTCCTAACGCTGGAGAAATCTTAATGTTCCACTTTCATGCACGGGGCTCACCTCGGCTAATGGTTAGGCTGCCATGACGGCTTTGCATTCACTGTGCTAAACTCAATTCGCCATTGCCTTTCCGGCTCTGACAGGAGAGCTTTTTTTCACCTCTCCAGTCTCTGCACACCATTCCAAAATGGGAGCATCCACATAAATACACGTGCTCACAAACATGCACACAAATGGGCACGGGCACAGCCAAGCTGCCTTTGTTTCCCCAACCCAATTTGTTCCTGCCAATATCAGTCTGATGGATGGCTTTTTATTATCATGCCATGGCAACAGATTGAAAGATTTCCTTGCCGTTGCCATGCTTTTGTGTGTGCAGCAACATTTGCCCTGGATTTAATCAAAAGCAAGTAGACATGCACACATTCGTACATGCCACACACTCACACAGAGTGATGGAATTGGCAAAAATGTGCATGGATCAGAGAGAGACAGAGAACATTAAAAAGTGAAAAGAGGAGAGAGAGTGAGAGAGTGAGAGCTTGGAAATGGGGAGGGCAAAGACCTTGAGCTCCAAGTGATGATTTTCTGCTGCTCTTCACTTCAGAAACAAAACAGATTGTGTATAGGGTGACCATTATCCAGGGATAGTACCCATTTTTGCTGGCCTATTTACCAAAAAATGTCCCGTTTCTTTTATTGTGCATTCAAAATGGCTCGTAAAGTGAAATGTAATTTGACAAGAAAGGTCACACAGCAGAGCTGCAGGTTCTGCTTCAGTCAAGTGGTGTTTGTTTTGACCAACAGAGGGTGCTGCTTGTTATAGTAGCTTTAAGTCATTAAGTTAAGCTAGTTTTGCCATCAATGGGTCAAGATTTGGTTGGTTAGCATTAGCCACTGCTGATAGATGTTGTAAATACACCATCTGGTTATAGACCTTACGCGTCAGAGAAGCAAGTGTGCAGCCATCTTTACAATTATGTCTTTCAATTAGGGTTGTGCCGATAGACGATAGTATCGTGTATCGACGATAGTCAGAGATATCGCCTGTGGCAGATGCCTTTGACGATAGCAAGACGACTATTATTATTATTATTATTATTATTATTATTATTATTATTATTATTATTATTATTATTATTATTATTATTATTATTATTATTATTATTATTATTATTATTATTATTATTATTATTATTATTATTATTATTATTATTATCAGGCTAATAATACTCTCCAATTAATATTAGGGCTTATATGTTGCATTGTATTTATTTTTCCGTGTTTTACAGTATTGCGCATTATAACCAATCACACACAAGTATGCTGAGCTTATGAATACATTGGCCAATCAGAGGCGTTCAGATGACTCACTGCTGAAACAGCGGAGTTCCGTTGTTTAGCGCGCGCTGACTGAATTCTGACTCGCGAATTCTCTCATCATAAACATCAAAGTGCAGAAGTACGTGCAATGTAAGTATAAGAGATGTATTCATCATACAGTGTAGATTCACTGATTTTAATGGGAGTGTTTTTAAAGTGCATATACTCGCGCTAGACTGAGCTTGTGATGATGTTCTTTGGTACGGTGATCTCACAGGCTGACGATAGGACAAATATGAAAACTGAGCATATCGCACAACACTACTTTGAATGTGCGTTTTTGCTGTATTTCTATAACATCACTTGTGTAGAGTAAATAGCTAGTGAAGTGAATTCACTTATTGTAGAGTTAACGGAAGTTATCATGAGGATTGTAATGTTCAAAGCTGATGTCATAACAAATGTCAGTAGACCTGGAAGTTTTTAAAACGACCTGTTCATTCATAAATATGTACAACCTTAACTTCATGCTGTGGAAATGCAAAGCAAAAGACAGAAGACCACAAGCACAGCGCCAAAAAGGGGTGGAGCTACATAAGGTCTATGAGAAGTCATCTTTGTCCGTCTTTGACATTGGTCAATTCAATGGACGTCATGGATTCTGTTCACATCCTACAAATGGTAATGCTGTCTATCAGTGTGTGCTACCAATGCTATGCTAAGGTGAAGGTGTAGGGTTAGTATTTATTCATTTTTGTGTAGTCGATCAGCGCAGTGATTGACATATGAAATATTCAGAATCCACTGTGGGAAGAGGTTTGTGCTGAACTGGTATCACTTGGATATATCATAATTCAGTCAAATAGTACTGAAAATAAAATAAAATAATTAATGTTGTATTGACAGTTTAACTAAAAATGGCCCCCGTTTTCAAATCAAAAACAATCTGGATCACCTTAAATGAATATCGATACCATTTCGCCTGCAGTCTGACGATTTATCCTCATCCTCCATGTTCAGCCACTCTGATTATCTGCTCTCATTCGAGTAGCAAATACATGATGAAAAGAGGATTAAAAGATATCTCCATCACAAGCTGCACCCTTCCCAAAATGCATGCCTGTCATTCTTACCACAGCGGAAAGCTTTCAATTTATTTCCCTCTTGTTCAGGGACCCATTCATGCAGGCAGGGGGCGCAGGAGATAAAACGGGCTCATGTGAACAGTCTCCTTCATGTAGGCCCATATCTCTCCAACATCTTCATGATGAAAGTGTCAGAGCAACAAGTAGAAGTGGATGATATATGGTCTGAAGTGTAAAGCTGGTGGAGAATGCGGGCATTAACACTGGTGCACTTTAACATACACACACGCAAAAATCACAGACTCCTCCGCTCTCAGGCACTCATGGAGAGAGAATATGTGGCCCCAGGGTCCCAACAGTAATCTAACATTGCATGGTAACCTGATGATTTATCCCCGTCCTCCATGTTCAGCCACTCTGATTATCTGCTCTCATTCGAGTAGCAAATACATGATGAAAAGAGGATTAAAAGATATCTCCATCACAAGCAGCACCCTTCCCAAAACGCCTGCCTGTCATTCTTACCGCCGCGGAAAGCTTTCAATTTATTTCCCTCTTGTTCAGGGACCCATTCATGCAGGCAGGGGGCGCAGGAGATAAAACGGGCTCATGTGAACAGTCTCCTTCATGTAGGCCCATATCTCTCCAACATCTTCATGATGAAAGTGTCAGAGCAACAAGTAGAATTGGATGATATATAGTCTGAAGAGAAAAGGTGGTGGAGAATGCGGGCAGTAACACTGGTGCACTTTAACATACGCACACGCAAAACTCACGGCCTCCTCCGCTCTCAGGCACTCATGGAGAGAGAATATGTGGCTCCAGGGTCCCAACAGTAATCTCACATTGCATGGTAACGATGGGGGGGAAATGATTCCCTCTTCCCCTTGGCGCTCGGAAGTCGGCACTCTTTGAGTCAGCTTGATTTCTTTTTCTCTCCACTGGCCGTGGGAGGAAGGACTCCTTTGTGTAAGCCCACACAGCCTTAAAGTGTTCGGATACATTTTATAACGTGCGTTTGAGTGTCTTCATGTGCTCGTACCAAAATGGGGCTACAATTAATCTATCTGGTGTAGGTTGTGTGGGTGTAGGTGCTTTGTGAAAACTGGGCCACAGTGATGACAGCACTCATATAGTGTAATAATAACGTTATCCAGTGCAAAAAAGATAGAGAATGAACACAAGAGTAAATCATTTTTTTACGGTCCGCAGAGAAAAGACTTTGTAAACTCTGTATTTCTTTCCACTAGCTTTCCCTGTTTTGTCTTCATCTGCTCACAAGTGGGGCAAAGATGAGTGTTCAGATTTAAAAGTGAGGCTCCTCATCACAATGGTACTCGCACAACTTGATGTAGCGTTATCGCTATGCCAATTTGGAATTCATATTGTAGTTGTACATTTGAAGACAGTTTCTTGCCCGCAGCATCAAGGTATAGGGAATAGAAGTAAATAAGAGAAAATTCCTCAAATATTTATCAATAGGGTTGTCTCCTACTGTTCAAAAGAAAGAGAGAGATGAAATATATTTTTTCTGTGTGTTAGCTACATGTATTCAAGCGCCATTTCTCCACATGGACAAGTTATGGACACACTGAAGAAATTGGACTCTGGTCAAACAGTCAGTTGAATGTGTAACTGATAAATGAATGAATGGATGAATGGATGTTTGATTGTGAGTCAATCAGTCAGTCAAACATATTTGATTTGGTTTGATTTAATCAATCAGTCAATCAGATTCGTTAAATCAATCAATCAAATGTTCACCCAGTTTTTCAAACAGTCAATCAAACGTTCTCTCATTTATTTGAAACCAAACTGATTCAGTCAAGGTATTGCTACTTTTGAATCTATATCAATAAATGTGTCTGACAGTCTGAGCTGACTCTCTTAATGATAAGATGTGACCTGACTCATCCTGAAATAACAACGGCTAATTGCCGGTAAAACTGGGTGGGCAAGGGACAGAAATGTTCTCGTTGTGATTTCTTTCATCTCCTCTCCCTCTCACGTCACATCTCACCTCGACTGTCTCATTCCTACCTCAAGGACCAGTCAAACTATAATCATTCCAACCTTGATTTCCTGCCGTTTTGCTATCATGAGGCTGTTTGATGGAGATAATCAGTCTCATTCATTATTTATTTGAAGACGTGTGTGTGCGTGTGTGCTCACTCCATGCCCTGTGTGCCCTCATTTCAGAGTGATTAACACTGAAGATTGCTTTAATTAAGCTAGAGCTGTGTATCCACAGATACCATATTCTGCCCACACCGTCTTCCTGTGTCTCTCGAACTGCCTGAAAGTGCGCGGGTCACTGCGCTGTTACCTCTCACTCCTCCTCTTTCTCATGAAACCTGAACCCATAATAGCACGCCCGAAGCTGCCATTAAAAATACTTCACCCACTTCAATGAACTTTGCCTGCTGTATCAGATCAAAAAAATTGCATTGTAATAACATAATCATCGCAAGCTCTGATACGCAATTACTTGTAATTCAGGCTACTTAACATGTAAAAGTTCTCAAATTCGGAATGTCAAATTTGGAGCTCATTTGGAAACATGAAATGTGAATTCAGTGCCTATGCTCAGAATATGATAGTAACATACCACATTTGCGCTTTCTAAAGTATGCATTTGCAAACTATGCCTGCATGGAGTACTGTATATCACATTGCAATGTGCTCTACTTGACCTTTTATTTACTATTTATTAGGGCTGCACGATAAATCGCATGCGATATTTAACGCGCATCTTGTCAGTAAAGCCATTCTGTAATCAGCTGTAAATCTCCCTCACCTGCGGGCTTTCACATGGAGCAGCATTAACTACACAGAGCCGTTGTTCCAACCTGAGATATGAAAGCAAGGTGAGCTTTTTAAAAGGTTCATGGCAGAAGCAGAATGCTAACCGCATTTTGCTGTTGAGAGCTATTGCCGTGTAAGCGCTCCAGGCTATCTCCTCTTCCATGAAATGCTCAATTTTAACGACCATGCTTTTTAAAAGCACTTTTGAGAGAGTACCGAGAGAACAGTCATAAATATTAAGACTGTGGTAAAGCCGCCGTGCTGTTTGACATTTTGGTCTGAAGTCAATCAAACATGTCAGGCCTCCTTAGAGGAAAGATCTGCATGTGAGCCTCCGCTTCACAGTTTCTGCATTCGCCTCCTTCCGACAGATTTTTTCATTTATCCAGAGATTTGTTATAATGTCCTATCATGTTTCTTTCAACACGCGCTCTTGATGCGTGACATTTCCATCTCTCTCTCTTTAGCGTAGTTTTGTTATGAATGTTCTAACGCATGAACCAATTGAGTGGTGAAGGCACTCCAAAAAAGCATCCTTACCGTCCACTCCCACTTCTTGTCAAACATACAAAGATTGTCTGTGTCGTTTTTGCCTAATACCAAGTCTTTCATCTCCAGATTTCCTTTTGTGTTCTGTCTCTTCCTCATCTCGTCTACGTGCTGTAATTCTAGAATAGAACATGGCATAGCCCAGAATTACACACTGTCATGAAACATACAAAAGTGTTGAAATTATGCAAGGCGAACAGTCATGTATCTGTCAGATGTGCTTATTGGTGCTGCTGACGTTTCGTTAATTACATATGGCGTAATCAGGGCAGGTCCACGCGCTATTGTAAAGAAAAGAAGACAATGACAAGAAAGAAGCCAGGCTGTGGGAAGCATAGACACGTACAGTACGCAACTCAAAAGCTAATTTTAAGTACTTTTAATGCATGTAAAAAAAAATTTAAAAATACAAATCAAAAGCTGAAGATGATAAAAGAGATTCATAAATAAATTCTGAAGACTTGATTTTGTCATTGATTTCCTTGTTTCAGCAATAAATACAAGATTTTTGCATCTCCTATAGAAAATGTGACTTGCTCATGCAAAACTTTCCACCACGATGCTGTTGTGATGTTGCTGATGCGATGATGTTGTGGAAGATTGGCAGGGCGTTGCATTATGGTAGCAAATGTGTTCTGAGGGGTGTTAGCATGTTGTTATGCTGTCGCTAAGGTGTTATTGGTGGTTGCTAGGGCATTGATGCTGTACAAAAAAATCTGTAAAAATAGGACAAAATGTACTGTTTTATATGAAGGAATCTTTCATGTTTTACCTGTATTTTCACTTTTGCACTGCATTGCGTTGTCTTTTAGAGTTACCGGCAATGGCCATAAAATGAATGGATAATATCCTGGCAGAAAATTACTTTTTTTTTTTATATATATTGTAGGGGATTTAATGTCCCCAAATATGGTCTGTCTGTCTATCTATCTATCTATCTATCTATCTGTCTGTCTCTCCATCCATCCATATATCCATCCATCCATCTATATATATGTATCAGTTTAATTGTATTAATTGCATTATTTAAATGTATTATTTAAATTGTTTTATTTAAATGTGATTAACTTTGCTAAGTATAAAATTAGTTTGTTTATTTCGTTAACCAAACTGCATTATAGAAACTTGGATTTTTTTAAATTTAATTTATTTTATTTTATTTTATTTTATTTATTGTACGTATGAGCGATCGTACTAGTGATTATTGTCTCATCATGTTGTGAAATTGGCCAGATTGTTGCAGTTGCAGTTATTTAGGCCAGATTTGATGCAAGTTATCATTAACCTTACTGATGATAATAGGGGTTATGAATAATGTGCTGATGAAAATAGACTGCAGGTAATCGTAAAAACAGGTCCAGCTAAACACCAAGCAAGTGATAGTATCAGCGATGTGGCATAACAAGCCAGTGAATAAAATGGGAAATACAAAAATTAACATGCGAGTTTCCCCACAAATTAACTCCCAGCGGTATTCATTCAGTGCTCACCCTAAAGAACAGAGGATGATTATATTTAACGAATAAAAACTCAGTAGAAGGGAGAGAGAGCACAAAATATATGGTGGAGAGATAAAGAAGCATATATAGAGAGTGTCTGTATCAGCCTTTCTCTTCTTCAACTGTCTGTTGTTGTTGCTATGTTTTATGTGTTATTGCCTGTCACTGTCACCGTCATTGAACCCAGGGTGCGCTCATTTGCGAAGCTGCGTTTGTTCTGGTGGAGAGGAGAAGAACACGGGGAAATAACTGATGCCCTGATTCATGTAGCTGATGTATGCCAGCAGCTCCGGTTTTAAGATCTTTAGAGGAATAGAAGGAAATCAGTGTTCCATTAGCAAGTCGTGATGAAGCGAGTGCGAGTTCGCGAGATCACATCTTACTGTGTGCGTCTGTGTGTGCATGGCAGACATAACGCTTTATTTCATCTACTGTGAGCAGCAGACCCCAAAACCTGCTTTATTCCAATTAGTGAGTCCGTGTCACTGCCCAAAACAAGATGGATAATTAATTCACGGCTGGCCATCACGTTTACCCACTTTAAAGGTTTAGCACATTTGTTATAAAATGAACCTCAAAGGTGCAAGTGAACTTAAATGTCATCCAGAAAGTTTCATTATTTTTCCTGCGTCTGCATTAATGAGACCGGACTATCCAAGCCTATAGCTCAAATGTTTCAGATCTAGCATTATATTTAGTTAATTTTCTTGATTTACGTTAGTTCAGTTTCTTAATTTAAAAAAATAGTATAACCTTTTGATGCATTCATTATTAAATCACAAATCACAAAAGTGTTTTATGCTTTGTAAACTATATAAAAAAATGCTTAGAGTATGTTACAAAAAAAGCAGTCTTTCTACTTAAAATATCTTGTTTAATTAAAGGGGTCATATGATGCGATTTCAAGTTTTCCTTTCTCGTTGGAGTGTTACAAGCTCTTGGTGCATAAAGAAGATCTGTAAAGTTGCAAAGACTAAAGTCTCAAATCCAAAGAGATATTCTTTATAAAAGTTAAGAGTGAGCCACACCTACCTAAAACGGCTCGTTCTAACACGCCCCCACACTGTAAACCCGAACAGTACTACTAACTTATAAAGATTAAGAACACTGCAATTAAAGTCTGTTAAATCGTTGATGCAACTTATA
>NW_015629524.1:563367-564272 GCF_001515625.1 Sinocyclocheilus rhinocerous
GTTTGAGAGAGGCGGGGCATAGAGGACCTACAATAATGTACAGTATTTGAAAAATAATGTGTTTTTTGAACATTAAAGCATGTCAACATATTCTGTTACACCAAATACACAAAATAATGATCTTTAAAATAGCATCATATGACCCCTTTAAATATGTATCTTGCCATTATTTTGTAATTAAATGAAAATGTACTAGCAATATTTGAGCTGTTTATTTATAGTGTATTTTGAGAGAGTTAAACAACTCTGCTCACTGCAATCTATGCAATAATATCCCCAATCATAGAGCTTTTTCATTTATTCTTTATTTAGCTGCTGGCACATTCATAATTGGTTCCTGATAATGCAAGTTATGCAGGTGATGTTGAACTTTTAATGATTATTCATTACAATATTATTGTGAACATATGCAAGATTTCTGAAAAGAAAGAAAAAAAAACACAATGTACTAAATATTTAGTTTGGTCTCGTTCTGTATCGCGTATCTTGTCAGTGTCTGCGCTTGATTGGCCATTTGTTGTGGAGAAAATAAGGAAAATGTGTCCAGCTGAATTAATGTAGTATTTTGTTAGACGGGTATAAAAAAAGCTTAATTTAAGCAGCCGTCGCGTGAAGGCTTCCTTGTGTGAAGACCGAAGAGTGTAAAGACCATCGACTCTACCGTGCGACTCCACCGGGCAGGGACACCGGCAAATGATAAGTATCGCTTTTTATTTCTCCTCTTTCCTACTACTTGTTTCGCTTCTGTTTCAGTTTTTATAACCATTTCTTACTATGTGCAAGTTGTTGTTTTTTTAGCATGTAAGTGTTATTTTTTAGGATTACTGATAAACTAACCTAGTTTGATTTGTATTAGTTATCTATTTTAGTTTTAGTTACAGTTGTAGTAATGTTGTCATTTTATT
>NW_015629524.1:564529-571272 GCF_001515625.1 Sinocyclocheilus rhinocerous
TGTATGTGTGTGTGGTTGTACATACACATATGTAGTTGTTTTTTTGGTGTTTGGCTTAGTGTTATGTTAGAATCATTATTATACTCTTATACCTTTTGTTCTTTAATATTTTGAATTGTTTTTAGCTTTATTTTTTGTTTTTCATTTAAATGTTAAGTTTTGAAACTTTGTTGTATGCATTTGTCATTTTTATTAAATCTCTTTATTTTAAAAATGTGTATAGGTAGTATTTATAAAGTTGTAGCTTTTAGTTTTGGATCTGTTTTTAGTTGTTTTAATACTACAATTGATTGCTTCTGTTGTCCTCATTTGTAAGTCGCTTTGGATAAAAGTGTCTGATAAATGACTAAATAAAATAAAATAAAAAAATATTTAAGGCACTGAAATATCTGCATTGCACAACAGCATGTGAATAAACATAACCATCTGCTTTATATATTAATAAACAATGTCAGTTTATCACAACAAGCTCGCGTTAGAAGCCGATATCAATTAATGCGATTAGCATTTTAAATTGTTATACATGACATCCAGATGACTAACATGTTCTAAAAAATTGTGCTTAGTGAAACAAAACTGACTTTTTCTTTCTGATGCAAACATGGAAATTAAATTGTAATTGAAACCGAACTGTTGAATTTGTGCTGTCATAAATAAAAACACATTAATGTATAGAGGACCAGAATTACAGGAGAGTGATTTAAGGATTTTACATCAAACTCTTAATGTTAAAATGATTTTAAAGATCCACTGTTTACTCATCAGAGGTTAAATGATCACCTGTGATGACATTACAACAGTCCATCTTATTTTGTTTGTCTCTCTGTCTCTCGTTCTAGATTCTGATGGCTGCTCAATCTCCGTCTCTGGACTGTCAGTACGAGCAGATGGCTTGGCAGCAGTGGATCCTCAAAACATCGCTCGTGTCCTCGCAGCTTACACAGGCCACTGCTGATCCACAGTGAGAGAGGAGAAAACCAAAGAGTAAGAGAGACAAAGTCACTGAGTCCATCACGACAGCTATAGGAATACAGCATCTAAACTGGAATGAGCAGGACTCAAAGAGAATACTAGATGCTTCTGGCACATGGCACCTATGGAGCTGAGTGCTCTCCTTACAGTGGCCGGCGTACGGCTGTAATCACAAACTCCAAATGATGCCAGCAGGATTCCCATCAAGGGAGCCGCTCCATTAAAATGTGACAAAACAACACAAACAAATTTGCTTTGCACAGTTGGTGTAAAAGTGTTGAGAGTCATGCGTCCCTTCCCTGCTCCGTGGCAGGAGTGTCCGTCCATACGTCTGTGGAATAAACCTTGAAAACTCTCTCAAAAGATGCTTTGTTTATGACTAATTGACACTTCAAAGCGCTGCTCTCGTAAGAATGTTATATTGTTCATTAACTTAATTAGGGGTGTTTGCTAACCATCACTATTACTTTTGCTGATATTTACGGTTTGGGATTCTGTGAAATCCTTTATTATTGTTTTTATTATTATTTAATTTTATCTTATTTTTTTAAAGGATTTTTTAAAGGATTTTTAAAAATCCCATACAGTGAAAGAGGAATATCTTGTGAGTGTAATTTAGTGTTATGGCAATGAGTTTTTCCACAACATGCTGGCTACCACCATAACATGTTAGCAAACACATAGTAATAAACCAACAATGACTCAGAACACTTTAGCAACTGTATGAAAACGGCCTGTCAACCACCCATAACATGTTAGCAACAATAAAGTAACAAATTACCAAACTGCTCAAAACACTTTAGCAACCACATAACAACAACCCTAGTAATTACATAGCAACACAATAACAACAACTCAAACAAAAACCTTATCAACCACATAGCAATGGCCTGGCAACCACCCAGAACACAACAGCATCATGGCAACAGGTTTCTTGTTTATTGTCCTCATTTGTAAGTCGCTTTGAATAAAAGCGTCTGCTAAATGACTAAACGTAAATGTATGTAAATGTAACTTTCTCACAGCAAACAACCTAGAACACCCTAGTAACCACATAGTAACGCAATAACACTGACCCAAAAACCTTAGCAACTGCATAGCAACAACCTGGCAACCACCTAAACCAAACCACTTAGAGCACCCTAGTAACCTCATAGCAACACAATAACAGTGACTCAGAAAACTTTAACAACTGCATAGCAACAGCCTGGCAACCATCCATAACATGTTAGCAACTACATAGTAAAAAACTAACAAAATCTCACTGAGCATTTTAGCAACTGCATAGCAACGGCATGGTAACCACTCAGAACACAACAGCATCATGGCAACTTGTTTCTCACAAGAAACAACCTAGAACACCCTAGTAACCACATAGTAACGCAATAACACTTACTCAAAAACCTTTAAGCAACGACCTAGCAACAAAATAATAAACACTCAGAACACCATAGCAGTACCATATCAACAGCATAGCAACAGCCTGGTAACCACCAAGGGCACATTGGCATTAAGGTGACAAGCTTTTTACATGCTATCCACCCATAATACCCTAGTAACTACATAGCAGTGTACTAACAATGTCAGTAAATGCATAGCAACGTCTTAGCAACCACCAAGTAAATGTTAGAAACCTCATAGTAGCAAACTAACAACCACTGCATAGCAACGACCTGTCAACCACCCAGAACACATTAGCATTGTGGTGACAAGTTTCTCAAAACAACCACCCAGAACACCCTAGTAACACCATAGCAACACAATAACAATGACTCAAACACCTTAGCAACCACATAGCAATGGCCTGGTAACCACCCAGACCACCCTAGTAAACACATAGTAAATCACTAACAACACCTTAGCAACTTCATAGCAACGCTGTGCCAGCTGCTTTTAACACGCTAGAATATCAACAGTTAAGTGGTACTTTCATTTTTACAGAAAATGCAAACATATATTTTTTTAATGTTATTTCTTTCAGTGTATCTTTGTACTTATATATCGGTTTTTCAGCAGTTTGTGTAGTTAGTTGTCCCAATTTTGACTGGCATGTACATTCAGTACAACTAGGATACTGAATGTGTTTATTGCTAGAAAGGCATCTGCGGTGTCTGAGGAGCCTTTCAGATTGACTTCGATGTGATAAAGCCAAATGGACTGTTAATTTCACTCATTACATGGCAGCCAGAAAAGCAAACCTTTAACTTGTTCTTCCTCGTGTCACATGTGATGGATCACATCGATTGTGGAGCTAAAAGTGTCATTAATAATAAATTAAACTGATGGAAAAAGAAAAAAAATGAAGGAATGATAATTAGAGGAGAGCAGAAGTTCCTGTTTGAGAGCATGAAGAATCTCAAACATCCGTGATCGTTCTGAACATAACAAGGTCTTTGGAGGAGCGGCACTTCTGGTCTTCCACAAGCATTCCGATGTAGCTAAAGCTTTTCACCTTGGTTTCACAGGCATTTTAATTAGAAACGTGATAAATATGGTAGGCAGAAGAGAAAAGCGCCATGCGACATATTCTAAATTGCCTGAGGTTGCCGTGAGCTACTTTCTCCATAAAGCAAACAAGACAACAGAATGTAATTAACAATTTCGGCTATATTTTCTAGATGCATCTCGTGATCAAGAGTGCCGGCGGGCTTTTGTGTTGGTATTCACACAGAGCTAAAGCCACTAACCAAGCAGAGCAAGCCTTCTGTTACATTTCTTCATGTTCCTCAATGTTTCTCATGACCGTTACTTCAGTATGCAAATAGCATGCTATCCCTTTAATTTACTCACCCTCAGACCATCTGTAGGTGACTATTTTCTTTAGTAGAGCAGTAAAGAAGATTTTTAGCTGAAACCGTGGTCCTTGGTGGTTTATAAAATGCAAGTCAGCGGCTGCCCGTTTTCGAGAATAAAAATAGTATATCAAGGAACGCAAAATGAATTAATAAAATAATGTTGTAAATAATGTTCAGTTTCTTGCACAGACACATTGTTTTGGTTCATAAGACCTCAATATATCGTCAGGAGCCGCGGGTCAAGTCACCTTTATGTATATAGCACTTTTAACAAAGCAACTTTACAGCATTAAATAGGAAAATAGTGTGTCAATAATGCAAAATGACAATAGTAAACACTCAAGGCCAGACGTCTGGCCAGACGAAAACCAGCAGTTCAATTAATTTTGTGTTCCTTAATATGCTTTTTCATTCTCAAAAATGGGTAGCTGCTGTCTTGCATTTTATGAATCACCAAGGACCACGGTTTCAGCTAAAAATCTTCTTTATTGTTCTACTGAAGAAAAAAGTCACCTACATCATGGCTGCAATGAGGGTGCATAAATAAACAGCAAATTTTCATTTTTGGGTGAACTATCCCTTTAAATACTTGTTTCATATGCTGTAGTTTTATGTAGAATGACTTAAACCAGGGGTCTCCAAACTCGGTCCTGAAGGGTCGACATCCTGCAGAGTTTAGCTCTAACCCTAATTAAACGCACCTGAACCAGCTAATTAAGTCTTATTAAGCATACTAGAAACTTCCAGGCAGCTGTGTTGAGGCAAGTTGGAGCTAAACTCTGCAGGACACCTGACTTATGCCCGGTTCAGACTACACGATTTTAGCCTGATTTTGCCACGATTTGCTTGACGTAGGGTGTCGTGGGGATTCGTAAATGACAATGGGCGTCGGGACGCAAGATTCCATAATTTTAGCTCGTGTAGTGTGTCATAGTGGACGACAACCGATTCCGCGTCTGCGATGCTTCACGACATCACGACAGAAAGACTTGTATGTTTAATTTTTTTCCGTCGTCCACGATGAGTTCCGTCACATTGGTGACGTTGACCAATAGCAGCACAGAAGCTCTTTCATACACAGTTTTCAACATTGCGAGGCAGCCAGAACACTGCTTCAGCCATGTTTACACTCTTGTTTTCGGAAGTCAGTCGCTAGTTCTGCCTTCTTGATGACATCACCGCTAAAGATGGCACGCGATGAATGTTCAGGAAGCAACGTGTAGTCTGACATGTTTCTTGTCCACGACACGACAAGATTTTAGGTGTCAAAATCGTGTAATCGGACACAGTGACTATCGTGACCGACAAAAATATTGTGTAGTCTGAACCCGGCATTAAACGATGTAAGATATCAACAAACTTAAATTAAAGCAAATGTGAAGTTTTTAGTTAATCGAGTCTGTGATGGCAAGATAATGCGACATCATGCGTAAAAGTGGAGAAGACCAAGAGAGAGATAAAGAAAATGAGAGGCCTTTCTTTGTAGGCTGGTTCCAGGCATGGAAATGATGAAAAAGAGACACAACAGCAGTCAATTACGACAGTGCGTGATTAACCTAAACTAATTAAGACCTCTGGGTAATAGAGAGAATGAAATGCTAGCCGCTCTTCTGACTGTAGGAAGTCCCATAGCAGGGCTGCGCTCACTTTGTCTTTGTTCTGTAACGGTTTCTTTTACCCAGCTCAACCTGGCTCTCATTGACTCATTTAGGCTGAATGGTTCATAGGAGAGGGCCTTCTGCCCCGACTGGGGATAAAACAGGATATTTAAGAGCACATGTTGAAGTTTAACTAGAATATGTCAGGTTTTAGAGGGTTCTGTTGAAGAACTCCCCGCAGAACTCTTTAATTGGAAATAGAACCCGGACAGCCTGAATGCGCAATGCCTGTTGAAAACACAGTCTTCCCACTCTTTAACAAGTGATTTACATGACCTTTCCATGACTTTTTAAGTCATTTAAATATTTTAGAGCATTGAATATGTATGTATGTATGTATGTGTGTGTGTGTGTGTGTGTGTGTATATATGAAGAGTTAATTTGCAAAAAACGATAACTCCATTTTTATTTTATTTTTCTGAAATCAGGTTGTTTTTTTTTTTATTGCGCATTCCAAGTAATATCAATCAAACTGCAGTTGGGTTATTTTGATTAAGTAATAATAACTTAAACAAATACAGGTAATTTACAAAATTGAAGTTACTTGAAAGTATGTTTTTTTTTTTTTTTACATATTAAAAGTTTGTTTTATAGCAAAAGCAGATAACTCCAAAAGTCGTTTTTTGGCAAAAGCAGATAACTCCACATCTCATGTTGTAGAGTTAAAAAAAAACACTCGTTTAATCTTTGTAATCTCCTGTTGTTGTTGTGATCATAAACTGTATGGATGTGATTACACGCAATACACAGAGCTTTTCCCTCACCATTGTAACACGCTGCTTTTGCAAGGTTCCGTGAAAACGTTTCAGCTTTTATTTTCCTTTTTCACCCTGAAGAAGATATCACAGGTTCTTCAAGTTCGTCGAAATGATCCATCCTCGATCACTTTTAGTCAGCTTTGGCGAAACTCCTCTCAGCTAGCACGTCTTTTCAAAGTGAAATTAGCCTTGTCACCTGACCTGAATACAGCGTGCTGATTCGCTAAATGGAATTTAATTTTTTTTTACTTCCGTTCAAAAGCAACAAGGGTGCTTGTCGGCTTCTGCAGTAAAACGTGAACTCGTGATGCCCTGAAAGTGGACAAAACCGGCTTTTTTGACAAAACGTGTTTAGGGTTCAGATAGCGCTAAAGGGGAAGAATAATGCACAGCAATCAGCTAATTTTTTTTTAAAAGTGCCGTTTATCTGTTTTTGCAAATGAACTCTTCATATATATATATATATTATATACTATCATTCAAAAGTTTTTTTTATGTTTTTGAAAGAAGTTAAATACAGTAAAAGCAGTAATATTGTGCAAATTTAAAAAAAAATGTTT
>NW_015629524.1:571287-615106 GCF_001515625.1 Sinocyclocheilus rhinocerous
ATATATATAAGAATATATATATGTATATATATATATATATATATATATATATCCCTTTAAATAGGAAGTTTTGATCATTCATTAAAACATTTGCATACCTTTAATATCCCAGCTTTACCTTGCACAATTTTTATTTTTTATTTTTTATAGTGGAATAATGAATCTCTTAAGATTATAAAAATGTTCTTTACACTAAGAAAAAAATAATGTTCACTGAAGCAGCTGATTTATTCATATTGTCCCTGTATACGGGCTGTTCTGCATCGGCTATATGGACCTGTATAATATGTGATATTACTTGAACAGCATTGTAAGTCTCACTGGACTGAGCCATACATAAACGTTAACACAAACGCGTGCAATGTACAGTATACAGAGAAGGTTATCAATGAACCGGGGCCACAGCAGAACTAACTGTACTTAATACTTCTGTGACCTTTGCGAGTTTCTTCTGTAAGTGGGTGGATGGAATGGGGTTGAATATACAGAAACAAGAAAAATATGAACTGATGTAACACTTGAGAGAGACAGATAAAACACGCTTTTTAGTTTGAACTTCAAAGATCTAATCTTCTTCGTCATCCATATCCTCAAGCCCTCAAACCTGGCTGTGCTGTTTTGAAAAGCATTCGCAGGGTGAAATCAATACAGCTCTCTCAGAAATTGACATCAAAAGCTTATTTCATTTACCTTAGGATGAATGCATGGGCCTTTTTTCATATTTAAAAATGCATTTGCAAGCCTATATAATTACTGCCTTGCAAAGTCTCATATGTATGTACGGCTCTTAGTGGTGGAGGTAAAACGACTGTAATTGTCTTGGAGATAAACAAATGAAAGCCACTGAAATTGATTCATCACTGATGCATGCATCATGGCCTTAATGCCCCGTATCAAAGGGCTGAATAACTTTATAATATGCCTTTTATATTGATTTAGTTTTTTTTAATTGATTTTAGTTTTGATTGAGATTGCTTCTGTTGAGTGGTGATACAGTATCAGGCCTGAATAGAGTAGATGTTGAATGTGTGCTCTAAGCTGAACACTGTAATAGTACATTTAAATGGCCTTGACTCCAATTTACTAATTTAACCTATGAGGAAAAGGCGAAATCAGTATACATTTGATATACTTTATAGATAATACAACATACTTCAGTATATATCCAGATTATTCAAACTAAGGGTGCCAAATTTAAGTGTTTATTTTAACAATTAGTTCTTAAAAATATACATTTAAACACATAATATTTGATCTGATGTCAATTATGTAACCAGGGATTTTTTATTATTTTGCCTATATAAATAAAATTCAGCAAATATTGTTATTTAATTAACTTGATTATTTAATCAGCATATATTGGGCCATACTGATAATTACTATTAAATTATTTTTCATGTTATGGCTTAAAACTGATAAGCGGCTGAATTAAAAATTCTACAATTCTACTATTTTGTCAGAATAAAATAAAAATATAATAGCAAAAAACTAAATGGAACCATTTTACATATAACTGAATTTCGGCATCACACTATTAAAATGTACAATATGAAAATGTATTTGTATATATATATATATACAGTGGGTACGGAAAGTATTCAGACCCCCTTAAATTTTTCACTCTTTGTTATATTGCAGCCATTTGCTAAAATCATTTAAGTTAATTTTTTTTTCCTCATTAATGTACACACAGTACCCCATATTGACAGACAGACACAGAATTGTTGACATCTTTGCAGATTTATTAAAAAAGAAAAACTGAAAAATGCTCAGTATTTAGTAGAAGCACCCTTTTGATCTAATACAGCCATGAGTCTTTTTAGGAAAGATGCAACAAGTTTTTCACACATGGATTTGGGGATCCTCTGCCATTCCTCCTTGCAAATCCTCTCCAGTTCTGTCAGGTTGGACGGTAAACGTTGGTGGACAGCCATTTTTAGGTCTCTCCAGAGATGCTCAACTGGGTTTAAGTCAGGGCTCTGGCTGGGCCATTCAAGAACAGTCACAGAGTTGTTGTGAAGCCACTCCTTCGTTATTTTAGCTGTGTGCTTAGGGTCATTGTCTTGTTGGAAGGTAAACCTTAGTTCCAGTCTGAGGTCCTGAGCACTCTGGAGAAGGTTTTCGTCCAGGATATCCCTGTACTTGGCCACATTCATCTTTCCCTCGATCGCAACCAGTCGTCCTGTCCCTGCAGCTGAAAAACACCCCCACAGCATGATGCTGCCACCACCATGCTTCACTGTTGGGACTGTATTGGACAGGTGCCTGGTTTTCTCCACACATACCGCTTAGAATTAAGGCCAAAAAGTTCTATCTTGGTCTCATCAGACCAGAGAATCTTATTTCTCACCATCTTGGAGTCCTTCAGGTGTTTTTTTAGCAAACTCCATGCGGGCTTTCATGTGTCTTGAACTGAGGAGAGGCTTCCGTCGGGCCACTCTGCCATTGTCATATTTAGATACACAAGAGCCTCATAAACCCAGGCATAATGGACATCTGTTTCTTTCAGAGTCTGGAAAATAGAGCCAGTTGGAGTGTATGATCAAGGACGCCAGGTATGGGTTGTCGGAGGAGTAAAATCAAGAGCGTCGGGCAGGTGAAGAATCTTTAAGATGGAGATGAAGTCAGTAAAAGCCTGTATCTGCATCTCTGCAAAAGCTGGATGGATGGAAACCCAGATGAGAGGTGGAAACCCTAAGAGACGGCCGAGCGTAGGAAATACCAGCAGGTCACGGGCTAATGTAGAAGCCCAAACGGATTGCGAATATCATGAATTAGCTCTGTTGATCCCGCGACCCGCTGCGTATCATCAGCAATCCTAAAACAGCGGGGCAGCGAAATGACATTTTCTCGGCATGAAAAGTTGCCCACCCTCGACCCCACACACACTCGCTCAGCATTCACACACCGTACAAGTGGAAAGAAAGATCATCTCAGCCATCTACAGGACCATTTAAGGGTATTTATGATGTTGTCTTTGATGTGAGTATGATCATTGTGTAAGTATCAAATGATGATTATTATGTTTTTGCAGATAATGATTGTTATTTTAAGTCTGTTCAGTACACACCTGCAGAGCTGCATTCATTATCCGCTGTGAGCAGCTCACATGCTAATGATGTGATTCATAAAAGCTTCATTAACACTCATTTCCATTAAGTCAAATTTGTTGTTCAAGATCTGTGCATGTTTGCTTACCAATATCCTTTTTAAAATTATATTTCTGAGGATAATTTTACACGTTTAACAGTGCATAATGCTATTTTTAAACATTTAATAGTCCTAAACCACCCATTTTCAGACTTGCTTTTGTTTATCAGTTAGTAAAAACAATTATATCTATTTTTATTGATTTATTGAAAATTGCTCTAAAATGGATAAGGGGATATGATTAACATACCACTTAGTGCTTATTTGTTTGTTTATATCTGATATCAAGGTTAATGTCATACCAATGGGTGTGTCTTCTGAATTGAGGACACGATGTCCCTTCTTTGGGTTTTAGTAGTTCAGAGTAAATTCATTTTCCAGTTCAAATAGATTTGTGCTAAATTCCAGATCAATGAAACCACATTTAACTTACCTTACTTTAATATTTCTGTATATATTAACACGCAATTTACTAAAAGCAAGGCACATTAAAGTTTCAGTAAGTTTATGCATGATCTATAATAATACGGTAAGAGCATATTTTATGTAGACAGTTGCTGCAATTATTAATATTATAAAATATTATATATATTTTTTATATTAATATTAACTCCTCGGGAGACCAGTCTCTTCCCCGTGCATGCACGCTGGTGTCCTCGTGGGTCCAGGAAGGGTGCGTAGAGGGACTCCCCCATTACACGGCCGTCGGGGCCAGGATGCCTGGCCGTCTAGTCCCTTTGCGCGCCGTGGGCAACGAGAAGGATGCAGCCGCTGGAAGAAGCCGCCGCCCCTCGGAGAGGGGAGCGCGTGCGGCCGCTGGAAGAAGCCCCTTACCTGGACCCTTCCTTCCTGACCACTGCCCTTCCCTTCACGAACCCCGCAGCACAACGAGAACACCAGATCCCCCATTTATTTTGGACACTTGATTCCCTTTTTCTGAACACTTTGTTTATTTTCTGTTAATAAAAGCCTCTCCGAGGCCTGACGCCACACCCACTGTGTCTGTCGTTTGGTCCTCCCGCCACAATATAGAATAGTTATGTTTGCATATGTTTTGATATTTATAATGGCAAAAAGTAAGATGAAATTTTGATGCTTGTAACATACATCAATGCAATCTTTATATCAGTATAGCAAATGTACATAAATTGATATAAATATCAGTCATTACTCTATATGTTCCGATAGTATGTTTCAGTAAGATGATATTTAAAATGCTTAGTTTTATGATGAAAGCTCTGTAGTTTCTAAACATATAATGCAATGCTAATTGAGACATAAACAAATAAATGTTCCTCAAATGACTGATGATCATATTTTATACTCAAAATTTAACGTTTTTTTTTTTTTTTTCAAAAACAAACAAACAAACGGACGGATGGATGGATGGATAGTCAAGTAAACTTAAGTTGCTTAATTGTTCATCTTGAAACATTACGAAACAATATTAGTTATATCATGACAACTCTCTGAAGATTTTAGCATAATGGATACGACAATGTTAATGCATTGGTCTTGGCGGAATAGATCTGCTATGCTGCTGTTGAATTGCTGCTGCTGTTGGTTATTGCTGTTGTTGTAGATTATTGCCGCTGCAAAATAAGAACAATAACTTGTTATTGCCAATACATATGCTGATACAGTGCTGCAAGTATTTAAGACATACTGCTGCTGCACAAGTATCATATATAATAACCCATAGCAGATCTATACAGGTGGAGCTGGGGAGGTGGAGGGTTTCAGAGGAACTCTGAAAGTGAACTGTGAAATGCTCTAGTGAATGCTAACCAACCATTTAAATGTAAAACAGTAAGCTCATTGGCTGTGCATGCAGCATGAACAAATCAGCTTGTGCCAAGTAGTTTAATGCTGTGAATATCACCAGTTTGTGTTAACGATACATCAGCCTGCGCCATCTGTTTCATCACAGAACTTGGCATTTATTCTTATGTTTACTTTACAAAAATCATTTTATATCATATGTGTATGGCCACCTAAAGGTGAACAATATTACAATTAGACTAAGAATACATTTACACAAAAACGATGTACTAAAAAGAGAAAAGTTTTTCCTTTGTGTTTTTCATGTACAGACGACAACGTTGTCAAAACAATTCCTGTTCACAGGGATCTGCAAAAACAACTTCACATGCTGTATTATGCATGCCAGGCCAGTAGTTGGCGTTGTCACGTTGTAAAAGATGCTGTACACCTGCACACATACCTAATGACTGAACACATAATGGACATGCACATGACATCACTGTTTTCACCAGATCATGTTTTTGAAGTTTACATGGGATGAAAGCGGTATTGTTTTCAAAGATTTGCACTTTGAAACCAGTTCTCAAAAGTTTGCATTTTCAGACCCCCAAAACACTGTTGTCATGTAAACATGACAACAGTGAAAAAGTCATAAATCAGTGAAAAAGTCATAAATCAGGAGAGAAATCTGCACAATGAAAGCGCCATTTTCAGTCCAAAACAGCTCTAAACAAATATGTAGGTGGATTTTGATGCAAGATGACAACAGGGGATGGAGTTTTTCACTGGAGGAAACGTTATTATGGATTATGGACTTGTGTTTTAACAATGGTTTGAAGTTAAAATGCCTTAATGATGGATTTGTTTCTTACAAACATGCAGGTTTTGGCTTCACATATGTTAACTGGTGGACTCGAGTGGTGTGGATTTCTTGTGGATTATTGTGATGTTTTTATCAGCTGTTTGGACTCTCATTCTGACGGCACCCATTCACTGCAGAACATCCATTGCTGAACAAGTGATGGAATGCTACATTTCTCCAAATCTGTTCTGAATGAAACAAACTCATCTACATTATCATCCATCATCTTGGATGGCAAGTATGGTGAGTGCATATTACACTTTTTTTTTTCTTTTTGGAACTATTCATTTAAGGCAAAAAAAAATGTGCATTTTATTTCCTCCTTAAAGGGCAATTTTACTTGCATTTGTTGAGCGTTAATGTTGGATTACTCAGTTCTCACAATATATTTGAGTGTTAGGCCCTAAGTTTATCATTACTGCTTACATCTCTGTGTTCTTGAACAGGACGTAAACAAGTGTGGCTTTGACTTTTTTTTATCTGTCATTATAGTGATCCTATACATAGTTGAAACGTAGGTGGATGAATGATTCAACAATGTGTGCTGCTAAATTGAATGTCAACAGAGTTTAGTAACTGCTTTCAAGTGTACATCCATGGATGTTTATATTGAGAAACATATTTACTCAGTAGTGTCCTTGAGACCTTAAAGTAATTGTTCAGCTAAATATGAAAATCCTGTCATCATTTACTCACCCTCATGTCTTTTCATATGACTCTGCTTTAAGCATGTCCTCCACATATGATTCCTTTAATGGCTCCTTCTCTCTTATTCAGATGCTGTAGCTAATATGATTCACCAATGACGCGACGCTTCATCTTTCTCTTGCATTGATGAGCCAAGGTCCAGTGCAGAAAGTAACTTCTTAGAAGACTGCACACCCATCCAAACGACAGCTAAGAAATGATAAAACTTGCAAAGTTGCTTTAAATTAGAGCATAAAAAAGTGAATTATGTAATTAGTGGGTGGGCACTGGTTCCAGGAATGTGTTATGAAAGAGTAGAAATCAGGGTGCACTGAAGGGGAGAAAGGATGAAAGAGCAGACACTGCAGAAAAGCTCTTCTCAGAGCCCAAGAGAGATGAGGCATCATGGGTGAGGACAGGCTGCACAACCAGGGGCCCAATGTCTCTCCTCCACTCTCTTTTCTTCACATTTTACCCCCTGGGTCTTTTCTTTATTCTTCTTCTTCATTTTCCTCCACCTCTTTCAATCCAAAAAGAGATCTATTAGCGTTATGAAGCCCCAGGGGAAATTAAAAATGATTGCTTAGTGGCTATGACAAGTTTGCATTAATTTATTGGTGAAGTAAAATCTTAATCTGAACAACAAAATAACATAATAACGTTTTCCTAAAATAAGCCATACATCTCCATTTCAGTAACATTAGATACACCAAACATTCCAGTTTTATTCAATTTTATCATTATATGATATACATTTTATTGTTAGTGTTGTTGTTGTTGCTGCATGTATGCATATATTCAATTTGCCTTACTTATATAACTCCCCCCCTATAAACATCTTTCTTTTTTTTTTTACAGTATTTTATGGAGTGATAAATATTTGAATTAAAAATGTCCTCTTCAAAAGCTTACTACATCAACAAACAAGACAACGATTTTAACCTGGCTTTATCCAATGTTCAGATTTCTGTTCTGGATTGTATGCAATTGCATGCATATTTAATTAGACAATGTCTCATCTGAATATTTAAAGAACATTTCAGAAATATTGTTAACAATTGTCTTATTGTACTGTGATTTATCACCTGGGGAAGTATGTTGATATCTATTTGTTCAGTTGAAACTAAACTCAAAGCATAGATTTAGGAGAATCCTAAAGTCTGTATAAGTGAGTGATGTAGGATTCACAAATGCACGCTTGAATATGCTTGCCAACACCTTTGCATGTGTTGCCTTAAATGCACAGAACAATTTTACTGATACTGATTCACACAGGATGTATTTTGACATCATAATAGCACGGTATTTTTACACTCATCACATTAATGTTCCGAACATACTAACTTCATCAAGCTGACAAATGCTCTGCCAGGTTTTCATTTCCTTTAGCCAATAGCAGAAAACAATGCGACATATATTCACGGCACCAGGTTGGGTAGCAGCAGGAACAGCAGGAGTGTGATTTTTCTTGTTTTTGTTGTTTAGAAGCCTTATTTTATCAATACGTTTTGCCAGTGAATGTCTCCATAAATAATGCATGCCATTGCTTCTGTTTATTCGCAGCGTAATTGCTTTGCCTCCTTTAATTAGTTTCTATCCATGGTTTATTCCTAGGGGAGGAGCTACAGACTATAAAGGCGGCTGTTTATGACCGTTTAAAAGAAGAACGATTTTTCTTTAGTGCAGAAGCTGAACATTGATGCCTCATTAGAAGTTTTATTTTTTATTTTTATTGTGAATACGTTCGATATACGGCGTGTCATATATATACAGTGGGTACGGAAAGTATTCAGACCCCCTTAAATTTTTCACTCTTTGTTATATTGCAGCCATTTGCTAAAATCATTTAAGTTAATTTTTTTTCCTCATTAATGTACACACAGCACCCCATATTGACAGAAAAACACAGAATTGTTGACATCTTTGCAGATTTATTAAAAAAGAAAAACTGAAAAATGCTCAGTATTTAGTAGAAGCTATATATATATATATACCACAGCTGTTCTTCAGTGGTCCTGGCTGTGCTCTAAGGATCACTCCACTCAAAAGCTGTGCTGCACTCTCAGCTAATCACTTCAACATTTTAAAGGCTTCATGTATTTAGAGTTAATTAGTGTAAAATAGGTTCCAGTAGTCTCTGATGAAACTGGTCAAAGATGGGAGAATAATTATTAGTCCACTAATGAGCACTGTTTGTGTTTTTGCATAAAAAAGAGGGTAAACTTGACTAGATGCATTTATGTGCAATTACTTTAAAATGATTTTTAATTATGTTTACTTTGCATGTGCCTCTGCGGAAGGAGTTCTGCTTCGATGGGTTAATTCCAGAGGTCACGAATCTTGAGAAATCTCACTGAAAGCAAATTTTATGTTATTTCTGTTGTGTTATACGTGGCTATATCATAACACATGTTGGATGACATAATGTTCGGTTAGGACATGTTGCAAATAGCACATTTGCACACAAAATTAAATTAAGCTATGCTACCTATGTATTATTAATAGCACAGGCCAGACAGAGAAGCACATGCATGTTATTTCCAAGTGCATTCACTCTTACACATATGTACATACTAGTACCAATTTGTATATAGGATCATTACAAACATCATCAATAATTTAGAAAGGCATTAAATATTTAAGCAATACTCCTGGACTCATAGCATCAACTCACCTTAATGAGAATCTGAGATATGATTTGACTATTTATAACCTAACAGATGTTATTGAGGTGATATTGTCTTGCATATTTGTACTTTTCATTTTTCCATATGTATATTTAGCTCTCAAAGGCTTTCTTACAAATCATTGTGAGTCTTTTATGTAACGAGCCAAATGAATTCATCATGAAGCAAGATGAGAAGAAGAGAAAAATCTATGGGCTTCCTCCTCCTCGTCGTCTTAACCCAGACCCCATTACGCCCGAGCAGGGCAGCCATCGGTTGAGCGGGAGGTTATGCAAAAAGATGTTGATGAATCCGGCAAGCTTTGATATCTAAATATCGATTATATTTTTTGTTTTTCTCCTGCCAATTATGGCGATGCGAGATAATTCCCTCCAGGTGAAAAGTGGATTGCTTCTATTTTTGTAGCGTCTCAATATTGCCGAGCTGTTCTTGGCTGATGCGGTATGGATTCCTGCCTGCCTTATCTTTCCTCATGAAGTCCCATCAAAAGATATTAAAGACACATGAGGCTGGGAGGCGGCCAATAAACAACCTGGCAATGTCAAAAATGTCATAAATCTAAATTCAGACATGACTGTTTTTGGACACTCTACAGTGCTATTTCCCAGCCCCCACATGCAGAATGGAGAAGTGCATATGAAATGAGATTTGAATATACTGCGAGAGTTTCCAGCCATACTTTTCATTATAAATGTGTGTGTCAGTGCGCAGAATGTCACTGCGCTGCTATCTGTCCGAGAGGTGTTGAGCGGCAGTGACAGATGACTATGAGTTGTGTTTGAGGCAGGGAAGGTACTGTATGGGAGTTATACAGTTCAGTACTTGCCCTGCCTGGTTTCTTTTTCTCTCTCTTTCACTCTCTACATCTCTAAAATCTGAGATGGAAAGAGCTTCTATCGAACTGTTCCACAACCATGAAGTTAGAGTTGTCGGGCATCATCCTCACCACCAATGATGTTTTTTTTTGTTTTTTTTTCTGTGGTGATCTTGCCCTCTTAAGTGTTAAAATGTAATACCAGTGTCTCAAAATGAAATTTGTTACAGTACTCAACCTGAAATCAATCTAAACCCATATTATATTTATCTTTCAGCTTTTGTGATACCATAAAAGTAGAATAAATTATTAATATTACTAGTAGACTTCTAGTTATTTATAACGGTTCTTCTTATTGTTATTAATTGTCAGTTGTTATTATGTGTTAATAATGGTTCTTGTTATTATCAATATTGAAGAGTTTTGGTGCTTAATAAATAAATAAATACATAAATACATAAATACATACATACATACATACATAAATAAACAAACTGATTTGTTCTATTATGTGTTAATAATGGTTCTTGTTATTATCAATATTGAAGAGTTTTTGGTGCTTAATAAATAAATAAATAAATAAATACATAAATACATACATACATACATACATAAATAAACAAACTGATTTGTTTATTTATTTATTTATTTGGAAGCTGATTTATTATTATTATTATTATTATTATTATTATTATTATCTGTTTATGTATTTTTTTCTTGACCACTGTGGTTACCATTCACATTCACTGTATGGAAAAGAGCAGTTTGGATATGCTGCAAAACACCATCATTTGTGTCCCACAAAATAACTAAAATCATGTTTGGGTGTTGAAAGACATGAGGTGGAAGAAATGACTACTGTAGTCAAGACTTACTGCTTGCCTTTATATGTGGAAAAAGTTGTGAGTGCATGAGTAAATAATGGCAAAAGTTTCATTTTTGGGTGAACTGTTCCTTTAACTGAATAGTGTAAACTTAATGTGGGATAGTGATATATAAGCCTGCATGCTATAATTTCTTTCTCATTAATTTGATTTTTATGACATCTGATTGACAGGGTTGGACTAGTTATTCGCATTACCCGGCTTGTGGTATAAACAATTGCCAAGCTCACACTAACTATCCTCCGCTCCTCTTTCAGACGGCATGACTGGATCTGGAATGATGCACGTTCGCTCAGAACCAGCGGGCCCGACTCAGGACCGCATAAAAGCAGCAAGCAGAGGCGTCAGGCTTCTTCTCCTGAGCTCATGCTGCAGAAATCTGTAATTTGACAGCCAAGATTTGTTGGGACTGTTGAGATGTCTCACCCTGAGGCCTGCGGAGCTGGTGAGATTTAATTTTCTCCATTCTTTCAAGTTCCTTTTATTGTTTATTACTAATTAGCATCCCATCTATAATTACATTTCTGAGACAGAACTGTGGGATCACCAGCCAAAATTAAATATGCTGGCTTAATTGTATTTTTGGGAAGTTTAGTAAAGCAATATGTCCCTAACAGACCTTTTATAGAACACTGTAAAGGTTTAAATGACATAAAATAATCATTCACAAGCACAATTGACAGGAGATCACATGGTTGCATAATTTCCTGCGCATGATAACTAAACTTATATGCGCAGACAGACGGCAAAGGGGATCATTACCGACACCTTGCACATTTTAATGGAGGCAAATGTGTTTCCTTTGCAACTATCAGAAAGAACGGAGAGAACAAATAGCGTCTCCATACTCAGCAGCATACTAATGCAGGAGAAATGCATTTCTTTGTCTGGGAAATACAGGCTTTATAATGTACTGCTCTTTGCTAGGCAAACTTGTGAATTAATGATGTTTCTCCAATAAGTGAGAATCCTGGTTTTAATTAAAAAAAAATAGCATTAGTCAAGACAAACTCAAATGCATTCTTTTCCCTTGCCATTGTCACCTTTAGCTTGCTTACTGGGGGAATTAAACTGATAGTTCACCCAAAAAATACAAATGATTACAACATTTTCTCACTCTCATGTCATTCCATAACTGTATGACTCCCATGGAACACAAGATGCATTGTCTTCCATACAATGAAAGTGAATGAGGATCATTTTGGATGAAAAGAATAGCATCATAAAAGTAGTCAATACAATGAATGCACCATGTTCCACGTCTTTTGAAGGCAAGATAACTATATACTGAACGAAACAATATTTTAGTTAAATATTTACAGTGAATCTTGCTTGAGATCTATGATCAACATTCACTTTCACTGTAAAAGAGCAGCTTGCAAATTCTCTGTAAAGCTGCAGTAGAACAAAATGTAGTATGAAAAGTGTTGTAATGAATTGTATACACATATGATTGAATCATATGTATCTACACTGTGTGATAGCATCTAAAATTGTTTTTTTTAGTCAACAACGTTTAAAGTGGTCATGAAATACATCTCCAGATGTTATCATGAATTACGTTACTTTGTGAAGTTGAACTACACATGTTTGAATATTTGTAAAAAAAATAAAAAAATAAATAAATGAAAATCACTCCATTTTAAGAGCTGTGTTGCCTCTTTCAGAAATGCAAGTAAATGCAGAAAGGTGGAAAACAAAAAAAATATATATATATTTTTACAGGATTGAACATTGCATGTTTTCATTATTGAATAAAGTGTTTATTTGTAAATATTGAGGACATTTTGATTTTCCATTTCACGACCACTTCAACTTTACTAAAATAACCTAAATTGTTTACACCCACAAAACATTAAAGTGATAGAAATTCAGCCAAAAATGACAATTCCGTTTAATTTACTCACCCTGATATTGTTCCTGTGGAAACATATTTTGAGAACAATATTCTAAGAAATGTCTCAGTGTTTGGTTACCAACATTTATCAAAATGTCTTCTTTTGAGTTGAGTATAAGAAAGAAAACCATGCATGTTTGGAACAAACATTTTTTTTTTTTTTAGGTGAACGGTCCCTTTAAAAAGGGTTATCAGGAAGAAAGAAGCAATAATGCCCAATAATGCCAATAATAGCTCTGAATAAAGTTTGAATGCCGTTTCACCTTCAGCCCATTTAAATGAGAGCATGCGTGCATTATGTGTCTATCCATGTGTGTACAGTAGCATGTGTCGCGGGGCATATGGCACCTCATGTGCACCTCTAGAGATGCTGATTCCTCTGCCACACGTTTGCAGTCTGTCAGGCTGTTTGTAAGATATGTCTGCCGTATTGATGTGCATCCAGAGCTTCAGATCATGAGCATCAAATGCCTGTAATGGAATGGCAGTCAGATCACAAGTGGCACGAAGACAGAAGAGACTAATCTATGTGTGAAAGCGCTGATAGGCCACATTAGAACACATCCTCTTCTGTCATCAGTGCTTTAATTGCTGAATCCAGGTGCAAACAGCATGCAATCTGGCTTGTCAGTCCCTGTGTTTTGCTTTGTAATTGTATCCCTTTGACAAGCAATTTGTGATTTAAAGAAGATTTAGATAAGAACGAGAGAGAGAGATGTTGTGTGTGTTCACTGTACATGTTGGTAATCCTCAGCATCACAGCCGGAGAGAGGATGTTTTCAGCTTTGCAATCTATTAAGCATCTCTCTCGCTCACTCTCTACCTCTCACAAAGGAAACAGCAGGTGCTGGGAAAACCGGTGATCAGCGGGTTACAAAGCCCCGCTTCAATCCCCTCCTCTCAGCACTGAGGGTGCAATTCTCCATCGAGGTTGTCTCTCACGGATATCCTCTCAGTTTGTCTGAAACCCGTTCAGCTAAACACCAGTACAATAGACTGCGGGATGCAATACATCTCACGTACACTTAACCACAGCTGTGAGAGAATCAGCAACTATTCAAAAACCATCTAAAACCTTGTTCAAAACAAAGCTAGGTGCTGTAGGATGGAATAAAAATAAATGATGGCATAAAATGTCCCCAGTACCAGACAGATAACGCTGAAATGTGTCCTGAGATATCACTTCTGTCTCTGTGATAGTTCTATTTCCTGTAAACAGGAAAAAATGGGTGCGGCCAACGCTTTTAAGCAAACAGAAATGCCATTTACTGTTTTTCTTGTTCAGTTTTGCTCAAGGAGGTTAATCATCTGTGAAAGAATTTTCCAAGGAAGCTGATATGTAAACCAGTATTGATCCAACCTATAAAGGTATTACTGTTTCTCATGATTATGTTAATGTTTATTGCAGACTATCTGTCTATAGGCGATGCATTCATTTAGAACATTGAATAACCTGACTTGAACTACTTGTGCATTAGCACAGTTTCCAGCCAATCAGAATTTAGTATTTTATATGTTTATAAACATACATTACCATTTTATTTTGAGCTCTGCAAGGTTTCTTTTTTTTTGATTTAAGACACTAATACTTTTCCCAGCAAGATGATGCTAAATGATGCCGTATTGTTTTTCTGAACATCAAAAAATATTGAAGAAGAAGAAAAAAAAAACATATCATGATTTCCACAAAATTATTAAGCAGCACAACTGTTTTCAATGTAAATAATACAAAATAACAATAAGAAAGGTTTATTTATTTTTTTTAGCATACTGTACATATTCGGGGCATTTACTCCCAATAGTATTGTATTTACTTTAAAAAACTATATATATATAGTTTTTTAAAGTAAATACAATACTATTGGGAGTAAATGCCCCCAATATGTACTGTTTTTACTGTAGTTTTTAATCAAATTAGAAACTGACCCAAAACATCTATATATGATGTCCTTATACGGGGATTTATACATGAATATATAAAATGATATTGATATATAAATCAAGGAGCACATGGGTTCACTATAATTTTTTCCTGTTACATTTCGATGAGAGCCCAGGTGGAGTCTAGCATCTGAAGCATATGTTTCCTTCTCTCTGTTGAAATGGATGATAGAGTATGTTTTCCACTTTTCCTCCCACCATTCCCAGGTGTGTATTCCCCCGGCGGTCTTTGTGTTTGTGTGTGAGAGCTTTACGTCCCCTGACTGTTGCTTTGTTTAGCTGCGTGTACAGCGGGAGCTCCTTACTGCTGTCAGACCCCTCGTCTCCTTGGCCCTTGAAGCCGGCTGGAGATTTTTTTTTTTGTGCTCTCAAGTGTCTCTCCATTGTCAACAGAAGCCTTGATATTCAAATGGGTTACACTGCCTTGAAGGGGGTGAGGAAGATAGAGGGCAAGAATGATAAATACACCTTCAGTGGAAAGCACACACGCTCTGTAAAACATGAGGAAGTACTCTAATCACAAAGGTGGGAGAGAAGAGGAACATGAGAGCAGGATGAAAGAGATAGAGAAGGAACATGACAGTGTCGGTTGTAGCAACAATATGGCCGATGGTGGCAAATCTTCATTGACAGCACAGACACCTTTCATGGGCACCTCGCCATCATATATACGAACCAAAAATCTCCGTTCAGCAAAGAATGGATAAGAAAAAAAAAATGAATATTTTATAATAAATGTTGGTCCTTAGCAGACATTGGACAGAGCTGCTGGAACTCAACCTGCTCTCACTCTAAATGCATCAAAAACTAAAGCATGGTCAAGCGTAATTATACTTATTAAGATGCTAAATGTTCCCCTATGTGTCACTATATCAATGAAATGTTCTGTTTGAATATATTTTAAAATGTAATTTATTCCTGCGATGCAAAGGCATCATTACTCCAGTCTTCAGTATCTCATGATTCTGCAGAAACCATTCTAATAAATTAGAATAAATCATTATATTGCTCAGTTATTATTGTGACACTTTATTATAGGGACCAATTCTCACTATTAACTATTAGTACTTATAAAGCACAAATTCTGCATGGCCATATTCTACATCCCTAATCCTACCCAATACCTAAACTTAACAATTACCTTATTAACTATTAATAAGCAGCAAATTAGGAGCTTATTGAGGCAAAAATCATAGTTAATGGTTTGCTACTAGCAATAATTGGTCCTTAAACTAAAGTGTGACAATGGTTCTTATTATTATCAATGTTAAAAACAGTTTTTGCTGCTTAATATTTTGTGGAAACATATTTTTCAGGATTCTATGATGAATAGAAAATTCAAAAGAACAGTATTTATTTGAAATATAATATTTTGTAACATGTTTGCCATTAATCTTTTTCCTGTCATTTTTTTTTATCAATTTCTATGATTAATTTCTATAAAAATAAAAAAAATAAAAAAAACATACACACATGCCCCAAACATTTGAATGGTTGTATATTATGGTTTCTACATAAATATTAAGTAGCACAACTGTTTTCAACATTGATAATAATGTTTCTAGAGCAGCAAATCTGCATATTAGAATGATTTCTGAAGGATCATGTGACACTGACGACTGGAGTAATGATGCTGAACATTCAGCTTTGATCACAGGAATAAATTACATTTTTAAATATATTACAATACAAAACAATTATTTTAAATTGTAATACTGTTTCACAATATTAGTATTTTTACTGTATTTTTGAGCACATAAATGCAGCCTTGGTGAGCAGAAGAGACTTCATTAAAAAATTAAATTGCAATGTTTCCAAAAAATTGACAGGTACAGTATACGCAATATAACAAATGAAACAGGTAGATACAAGTATAGTGACAGTAGTGTATCGTAAAAACTGGCCAAAAACAGTATAAAAGTATTACAAATGCATTGTGTTGAATTCCAAGTCTTCTGAAGCCATACAATATCGTTAGAAAGAGAGTGAAACTTAAGGTCTTCATCGCTGAAAATGATCCCACTCTGTGAATGCAGTCACATCTCATTCCAAAGATAAATCTGACACGCAATAACCAATGGCATTTCACAATCAAAGCTGATGTAACGATGCTTCAGGATTTGGAGTGATATGGCGAATGGAAACACTGATTGCTTTGGGGTCTGTTCCTAACATAAATCAATTATTTATCCTTAGAAGACTTGAAATATTTGTATTTTTGGTTTAAGAAATTGTGATTGTAACTGTATGTGCATGTGTTTTATATTATTTTAGATTGATATATGGTTAGGTAGGAGTCAGGTTAGATCCTCAAAACTGACTAAATAGTGTAAGGTAAATAAATGTGTTGTTGCTCCTGAAATCATACCCCAATATATGTCATAATGACCAAGTTACACCCAAATATATAATTTCAAGATGATAAAATTCCCATGCAATTCACGTCTGTGTATTGACACCAAAGGTTTATCATTGAAAGCAATGTAGTTCCTAGTTTGTTGATATAGTGCATTAAAAGTGACGCTAAAGGTGCTTGACCATGCTTGTTTTGAATGCCTTGGGAGTGAAAATGGTTTGTTAAACACTATCCACTATTTCCTCGGAAAGTGTGCAACTTCTGATTTATTAGCTGCTATAAATAAATAACTGGAAAAACAACGATGTGTACTTTTTATGGAAAGCTAGAGTTGCATCAGGTCCACACAACGCCTCTGCACTCACTCCTGATTCCTCTCAACATGAGGACAAGAGAGCTGTCAGTCAATACATGGGAAACAAAGTAACTGGCCGTTACTTATTTAAAATAGTAACTCAGATTTTTTTTTTACAGCTAAAATAACTGGAAGCGAATGACACAGGAAGTCTTGCACATTCAAGTTAAAATGGTCATGTCCACACTTACTTTAAAAAGGTGGATAACTGAACTCTAAACTAGCCTGCGAGCTGATATTTAGTCCAATACACTCTAAAAAATGCTGGGTTAAATATAACCCAGTGCTGGGTTAAAAAGGGACAAACCCAGCACTGGCTTATATTTAACCCAGCATTTTTAGACTGTAGAACTGAGGAACTTACGTTTTCAATGGTTACACATGTACTCCAACTTCAGAAATAATCCCATTCCTCTACCTTAGTCACCCAAAATCATGCTGCCAGTTGTAGCGAAATACTGGACCTAAATTCATATCCACCATTCTAATATTAAATAGCTGCCCTACACTCTAAAAAATGCTGGGTTAAATATAACCCAGCATTTTTTAGAGTGTAAACATGCATCTGGCTCCATATCTACACTATAATATCACTGGCAACAACCAGGCCTGGCTATAGAAAGCACAACAACATCCTTAGCTCTTACACTACTGAGTGCTCAGGTGGGTGAGAGAATCTCTTTGTGTGTGTGTGTGTGTGTGTGTGTGTGTGTGTGTGTGTATGTGCATCTCTCCATCGTAGCCCGTGCAGTACATGATAGAGTTGTGTGACATGCTTTCTCAAAAGACACTGCAAAACATCTCTAACATAATGAGTTTTTAATTAAGTCCCCTGCTTTATCGTGTTTTACAAAAGAGGACTTCGAAAGCCACCTCCAGTGTGCTTCAATGAATTGTTTGGAGAATTTTGCAGAGCCACGATGATAAAGTTTTTTCACAAAATCCGGTCCCCATCTCTGAATTGACTTTACAGAGTCTTACAAACACTTCCACTCATCTGCATCCCTAAAGAAAAGCACCAAAATTAATTATTGATGTCACAGCATTTGTTATTGTATTAGCTCTGGTTTGTCACACCAGGAAAACAGAGCAGTCTTTCTTGTGTGCAGTGAAGCAGACAGTATCCTTCCTAATGGAATACGAGTATATTGAGTACCTCTGTATTTCCTTGGGGCAAGTCAACCTTAATGCAAGCACTAAAGAAACATTGGGAAAGACAAGAATGGTAGAACAAAACAAAAATGCAGAAGGACAATATGACCAGATACCATCTTAAAATAAAAGGCCATGTCCGCTTTTTTAAAATGCAGCTCTGTGTCTTCTTCTCTCTTTTTTTTAATATATATTACAGCATACAAGTATTTCAAATGTATTTATTTCACTGCTTTTGCATCATTCTCACTCCGTACATGGGTTAAACAAGTTCTGCTAACACTTCTCTTCGGATTAGTCCTCCTAAGGCAGGCGTCTAGGGCCAGTATGAGCAATGTTTCCAAGCGATGGAGTTAGTTTGCACTTTTTTGGCTGAAATTTTAATCTATCACCTTCGATCTTGCGGTTTGATCCACCTCATACCCTGCGAGAGGCCAGTCTCATCTCTAATTCTTCACCAGGAAAGGTCTGCCCCCTACCCAGGTCCGATCTTTGTGTGCGATCCGGACCTCCTTGATATGGATCCCCTGTGTCCACCGCCTTAGGTTCCTCTGGAGCCGGCGTGTTTGAAGCAAGCTCTCTGTACGACCGCTCTACATGCTGTGAAAAGTTGCTTATTGATTGACTAAGTCCAGAAGCCTTGGGCAAAGTTTAGGTAAAGGCCATGTTTAGTTATTGCGCGATATGGCGATATATGTTCGCAGTCTTCGGGCAGTTTCTACAGCTCGGGTTTGCATGCACAGCTTCCCAATATGCTCTGTGATAACATATCTGACAACCCATCGATGGTAAATCCAGTGCTGATTATTTCAGGAGGCCTAGAACAAGTAGTACAGTAGTCCAAAAACATCCCTTTGATTTTCCTCCCCTATTTTTGATCACTATTTTCCCCTGTAGAAATAAGTCTTGTAACAAGCAGAATGAAATTGGTTCAGGCCTCGTGCTTCGGAAGGTGCAGACTTTGATTTTGTACATTGTGTGCTTTTTAAAAGCCTCGTTACTTTCGCCACGGGACTCCGTAGTGGCGGTACGAAGCTCCGGCAGCACTTTACACAAGGTATAAAGACAGGAACGCTGGTCCATGATTCCCTGCTGTCGGCCAACTAAAGGCAGGGTGCTGAGATTCAGAAGACCTTCCCTGTGTGACATCTTTGCGTATAGATACATTAAAGGTCTAAGCTTCTGAGTTGTTCCTCCCTTGCCTCCTCTCTTGATCAGACATCTCTGTTTGCCAGAGGGACAGTGGGAAGTTGGCCAAGTTTTCACTTTTGTTTCTTTGGATGTGGGGCTGAAGAACCTTCCCCGCTTTCTTTCTCCGTCTCTTTTTGCATCAAACCTAGTAGTGGGGGTATCGGTCCACGTGGAGATGTCTAATGAGAGACACAGGGAGCGTGGGAGAACAGCAGGCTCACTCGCTGGAGGTGTCTACACCAAAGGCCGAGACTACAGAGGAGCTGAAAGTGAGAAACAACTGTGATGAGGGCAGAAAAAACAGAGAAAGTTGGCCAGATGGACAGAGAGCAAATCCTCAGCGGTCTCCAGGGATGAAAAGAAGGACTTGGGAAGAAACCAGAACAAGTGGAATATGATAAATATATAACCACGTTCTCTGATTGAAATGACTGTTGAAATCTTTCAAATGTCTCCAAATTGTTAAACCAAAAATTATGTTGTAATTTAAATCTTGATATCTGTAGTTTTAATGTAAATCATTATATTTATTTTAGTTTAGTTTTATTTTATATTATTATTATTAGTAGTAGTAGTATTACTATATGTATTCATTCATTTATTCATGTACTTATTTATTCGTAACTACCACATGATTTGGTTTCATTTGTTATACATTAGTTAACATTAATCTGTCTTGCTATGTAATGTTATTATTTTATGGACCTGAGCTAACATGAACTAACAATGAACAGTTGTATTTTTACTAACTAACATTAACAAAGATTATGAAATACTGCAACAAATGTCTTGCTCATTGCTAGCTTATGTCAGTTAAAGCATTAAGTAATGTTAATTTATGGATTACCTTATTGTAAAGTGTTACCCAGGATTTCTACTCGCAGTTTGCTTATTCAAAATTCAAATACTGTCATTATTTCCTGACCTCCATGTCATTCCAATCCCTTAAGCACCATAAATGTATTATAAAAGTGGTCCATATTACTCATGCTGTATTAATAGTTCTCCCAAAAATGAAAATGCTGTCATCATTTACTCATCATGTTGTACCAAACTTGTACGAGGAAGATATTTTGAAGAATGTCTCATTGATTCCCAATGGTTCGTTCATGATTTGGTTCTCAAGATCAACTTAGACTCAATGATTGATTAAAATTTTCTCACACAAAGCTGCAGTATATGGCTTCAATGCAGAAGTTGTATGGACTACTCTTAGGATACTTTCAAGATGCCTTTTTTTTCAAACATTGAATTATTTAGTCCTCATTTATTGTGATTGCATAGAAAAGAGCAACCAGTAGTTGTTGTTTTTTTCAAAATCTCTGCTTGTTGTTTTGCATGAAAAAAAACATATGAATTTCAAACTAAATGGAATGATAGAAATGTTATTTTTGTGTCAACTATCCCTTTTTTGCACGTATTCTTGTAGTTCCAATTGATTGTTCTGGTCGGCATCCAGTGTTGCAACTTCCAAGGCTGAGAGATTATGCCACTGATCTGGGAGAACAATCAATTAAGCTCTCACAGATTTACTATCAATAAACAGCATAGCTAGCGGCAAAACTTGCTGCCTCTGTTAAATAAAACATCCTTCAATTCTTCAGCAGAAAATGCAGATCTGTGCTATTCTCAGCCTCGTCTGTAATCGACTTCCAACGTGGAAAAGGCCTGAGGAGCAGGGGAGAAGGCCAGAGAGAGGACTTTTTTTCCGAATCAAAGGCAGGTTTATAGGATGACTGTCAATGATTTCTTCCCTGCCAAGAGTTTCTGAGGCCTGATTTGTATTAGTGTACAGCTGTCTGAGCAGCCATTCAGACAGACATTCAGCGGAGTCGGCAGCGGTCAACCATTGAACCATTGATTCAGGCGCCTAGGTGTGACCTGATGGACCTGATGGATGTCCTTGATTTCAAAAAGCAGAAAAATGATTTTTAAAAAAATAAAATAAATAAATAAATAGCAAAGAAAAGATGAACAAAAGTTCATCTGAGGCAGTATGCTATAACTTTGGTTCATTTGGCTGCATTTATTTTATCAAAAATAGAGAATAAAAACAGTAATATTGTGAATTATTATTGCAATTTAAAATAATGGATTAATATGCTTTAAAATATAATTAATTTATGTAATGCAAAGCTGAATTTTCAGCATCATCACGCCAGTCTTCAGTGTCACGTGATCCATCAGAAATCATTCTAATTGATTTATTATCAGTGTTGTGTTGCTTAATTTATTTATTTAATTATTTGGGATATGTGATACATTTTTCAGGATTCTTTGATGACTAAAAAAATTAAAAAGAACAGCATTTTATTTGAAAATATAATTTTTTTGTAACATTATAAGTCTTTACTATCACTTTTTATCCATTAAACATATCCTTGATGAATAAAACTATTAATTTATTTCAAAAAAATAAAAGATACTGACCCCAAACTTTTGAACAGTAGGGTATATTGTTACAAAAGATTTATATTATAAATAAATGCTGCTCTTTTTAACTTTTTGCATATTTACATTTTACCTTGGAGTTGGTAAATGTGTAGTTACCTTAAATAAGAAATACTGTAATCTGACAGTGTTGAACCACACAAACCTTCACCATTTCTGTATTTTTCATGAGGAAAAGAGTGTTCTTGTGATCATTAGGCTTTCTTCTTTACCTAAGAAAATGTAATATATTACATTAAAGTGTATTTATATTTTAAAATGAACATTTATTTATTAAATGTCTTCATTGTGTATTTATAGCTAATTTTAATAAATAATAATTTAATATTGTATAATAAATGAATATGTATTTTAAAGATAATAAAATATAAAATTAAAAATATAAATGATAAATGATAAATAATAAAATTACAAAAAATTATAATAATTTATGACTCTGACTTGAACTAATCTAGACCAAACTGAATCGTTAAACACACCTAAAAACAAGACCAAATCAATGTGCTTCTCCTACAGCTGCGAAGAACCATTTAGTTAAGTTTGTTTGGAGGTCCTGCTTGCGATTGTATAATCCCTGTGTAAAGTTTGTTAACTGCTCTTGTTCTGGCAGGAGGTCAGACAGCTAGCTGACGCTGTGCATTCAGTGTGTCTGCTCTGGTATTGTTGCTGATGAGACCCAGTCTGTTTCTGCTGCGAGCATGAGAACTACGATGACGTCTTCTCAGACAAAGCAGCTACCAGCACCCTCTCTCATCGGCGTTTGCTGCAGGTTAATTGATTGGAGTTGCAACGGTTTCACATCAGCGCCCTCTTCCTGCACTCGGCCGTCTCCCCTCATCCGTTTCTCTCCGCTGGGTCGTCCCGGGTGAGCCGCACCTCCTCCGGTCAGACTGAGAGGGAGAGAGATGGAGCAGAGGAGGAGTATATCCACTTTGCTGTGGCAATTTGAAATGAGGGGCAGGCCTGCGAGTGTGACAGTCCCGGCATCATCACGCTGCGCGCGTATTAGAGTAAGTACCCTGATCGTCCATGTGAAAAGCCACTGGGGACGGCCCTCTGATACGCCACTTCCAGCTCCAGCCTCACATGGAGCTCTATTTCACGGCAGGCTGGCCTGATTGAAAGTAATAGAGGGACTGAGGCTGTGATGAACTGACATGCCCAATAACTTTCATTACGTGGCTGTAACCTTGTCCCGCTCACTAATTAATTTTTCTGCCAGCGATCATATGCCTGTGTGCCGTAGACTGGAGCGCAACCCCTGTCTGATCTCTGTGCATCTGTTGGGAACCACAGTTTAACACTGCATGGCCAAAAGTATGTGAAGAGTTTTTCTAATTAACAGGATTGACTGAGCCCATTGGTCCAGAGAAGGCTAATCTTAATGTTTTGGCATACAGTAACGTTCTAGAGACTTGTGGAGAGCTCTTTTCTATCACTGCATGATAGTGCCCTTGTACACAAAGCAAAATATGTAAAGAAAGGATCAACTGGTGTGGAACAACAGGTCTGACCAGTACAAAACTCATTAGATATTGCAACATAAAGTGGAAGGCTTGCCCAGAAGTTTGGAATTTGTTAGAGAAGACCAATTCCTTAAAGGGGTCATATGATGCAATTTCAAATTTTCCTTTCTCTTTGGAGTGTTACAAGCTGTTTGTGCATAGATAAGATCCCAAAAGTTGCAAAGACTAAAGTCTCAAATCCAAAGAGATATTCTTTATAAAAGTTAAGACTTGACGGTTCGAACGCGAGTTTTGAGCAGTGTAGAGTAGCACTTGTTGTTTGTCATTTCTCCGATCACAAATGCAGACATGGTTTTATGTTTATGCGGCACGATGCAACGCAATGCGTAAAAAGACAGTATAAGTCATTATAATTCGTAATTATGTCCCCACTTAATGCAACAAATGCCTCGTTTACAATGGCTTTTTTAATGTTTTTGTCTCGTCGCTCCATCACAGTATGGTAAGGGCCATAACATTTCCCTCACACGCTTGAGGTATTCGGCCAATCACAACGCACTGGATAGCTGGCCAATCAGAGCACACCTCGCTTTTCAGAACGATGAGCTTTGTAAAAATCGAAGCGTTCTCCAATGAGTTTCGCATCCATGACAGGGTAATGTCAGGTCATTATATTTCATAAATATGAATGAATGAATGAATGAATGAAAATTCTAGCTATTATCATGTTCTGGTCCCCTAATATTTTTTCCTAATAAAAAGGCAGTGTTTCATTTAATTGGCTGCAGATTACTTACCCAGAATGCATTTCTGCATGGTTACCCAATCACATCAGTATTATTGTTTATTATCTGATGTCAAGCCTCACTACTACTATTGATCGTAGGTCACAAAATGGGTAAATGGTTGAAAAAAATCCAACAAACTTATACTGTAGGAGTGATCTGAGCCATATCTACAGTCTTAATGGGTAATATACTCAGAACACCCTAGAAACTGCACAGCAACACACTAAAAACACTCAGAACAGCATAGAAACACTAAAAACACTCAGAACAGGGGTGCGTTTCCCAAAAGCATTGTTAGCTAACTTTGGTTGTTAGTCTCACGGTTTGCAAACAGAACACAGCTTTAATTCATTAAATGTGCAATGTGTAATATTTACATCGATCTATTGACAGAAATGCAATATAATATACGTAACTATGTTTTCAGAGGTGTATAAAGACCTTACTTAATGAACTGTCATGTTTTTATTACCTTAGATTGAGCAATTTATATCTACAAGGTCCGCTTACATGGAAGTCGCCACCATGTTTCTACAGTAGCCCTAAACGGACAAACTGCTCTACACAGCGCGTTTCGTCACTTTGTTGTTCTTGCGAATAAAACGCTGACACAATGATGAACAAGTACATTAATATTCACAATAACATTGATTTATTAAATAATTAAGTAAATATAATTCCTTAATTTACCTTTGTAAAGAAATCTCATTGCTCTCTGCTGTCTTTACCGACGACATCTTAGTCCTGTATCGGCCACCGTAGCTTCTCTAAAGGGAGGGGTGAGCGGGGGACTGTTTGCAATTTGGTTGCAATTCACAACCTCACCGCTAGAAGTCGCTAAAATGTACACACTGCACCTTTAACACCATTTTTTTTTTTTATTAAATGCTCAATCCGCACATATATACTGAATCCTGTTTCTGTTTGAAGAGGTACAATGAAAAGGTAATTGCAACAATATATCTCACAATTGCAGACAATTTTAAATGTTTTATTGCATCTTGATTGTGACTTTATATCTCACAATGTGACTATATCTCACATTTGCAGCTTTAATTCTCATAATTGTGACTTTATCTCCTAATTGTGACTATATCTCACAAGTGTGTCTTTCATTTCCATAATTGTGACTTTTTATCTCTCAGTTGTGACTGTCTCATAGATTTTATGCCCAGAGCTGGGAAGGTTACTTACAAATTGTAGTCCATTGCTGATTACAGATTACATGATGAAAACTGTAGTTAGTAATATAATCTAACTACTAATATAATTCCTCATTTTAGGTAATGTATTCTGACTACTTTTTGGATTACTTTTTATCTAACTTGCTTTAAACTTACCATCAAACATGCCATATTGATATAAAAAGAAGAAAATATATTCCATTTGTTTTATACCAACATTATAAAATGCATTAAACATTACATTAAACCAGGGTTTCCCATGCTAGGCTTAATGTAAGAAGTGCTGTGGGTTTTTAAGTTGATAAAAAGCAAATAATGTGTCTTCAATATGTCTTCATATCTCACAATTTCAACTTTATATTTTGCAGCTGATTTCTTTTTCCTCCAATTGCAGTTTTGTTACAATTGCAACATTGTATGTCACAATGTGACTTTATATCTCACAATTATGACTTTATCGCCTCCTTTTTATCTCCTAATTGTGACTTTATATCTTGCAATATGACTTCAGATCTTGCAGCTGTGACTTTGTTTCTCAGAATTGTGACTTTATATCTTGCAGTGTGACTATATGTCACAATTGTGGCTTTATTTTTTTGTGATTGTAACTTTATATCCTTCAATTAATTGTGACTTTTTCTCATAATTTCAACTTCATATTTACAATGCGTCCTTATATCTCACAGTTGCGATTTTGCTTCTTGCAATTGCAATTTTATATTTGACATGCAATGTTTATATATCACAGCTTATGTCACAATGTGACTTTTCATCACAAAATGTAATTATGTCTCACATTTGCAACTTCAAATCTTGCAGTTGTGACTTTGTATCTTAGCAATTGTGCCTTTATAATCTCACTATGAGACTTTTTTTTCTTACTTTAAACTTTATCTCACGATTTTTACTTTTTTATTCCGAAACGGGCTTTTATAAATATGGATGTGGTGTCCGTATGAACCCTGTCTGGTTCATTATGACAGGCCTTACAGTGAATCTGAATTCATGAATGCAAAAGCAGCATTATCTGCAGTTCTTTAATAGTTGTCGCAGAAGTGCATTAGAAACCTCATGCATGCAACGCAAGCTTGTAAAATCTGGGCGAATAAATATTACATGATGCATCTGATAAATAGATGCATGAACAGAATGCAGTGTTTACCATCATGGTGAGATGTCCATCTATAAGCGCGAGCGAGGGTTGGTGAGAGGGAGGAAGGCTGGCGGAATTGAGTTTATTTTGGTGTAGATTTTTTTTTGCAGAGCTTCTATACGCTACATCACCTTTCCTTCAGGTATTGTTGGAGGATTCTTGAAGCCACATTTACATTCCTGACCATTAGTCTCCCCTCTGCCTTCATTTGTTCACCTTTCCACAAGCAAGCAGCCGCCAAGAGTGCATACGGGTTTAGAGCGCCACCTGGTGGACACTTTAAAAGCTTTTAGACTTCATAATCTGACCTTTTTTGATGTTATTTTCAGGGTCTATTTTATGATTTTGTTCTTCTCCGCACGTTCACATTTGGTACGTTGGTATAGGTTTTCCTTCTTGTTTTTCCTCTTTTCATTCATCACATCTTTTGACTGAAGTCAATTTTAAATCCGTCACCAAGACAGATGTGATGTGTAATTTTTGCACAGACAAAGGCCTGTGACTGACATTTCATGCTCACGATGATGAACTACATGCATTCATTTTGCCCAGACATTCATCTCTCGGCCTTGATCCATTCATTGAAATGTGAACTACTGACCCTTGTTCTTTTGAAAGCATTCGTTCATTAGGATGTTTACAATTTTCTTTGTGCTGCAACACAAATTAAATCCCACCCCTCCTGTGCGTTCTCTTCCAGCGTTATCGCAACGCTTCCCTTTTCACGCCTGGAGAATTCCCTCCTTTGTAAAATGGAGATATCTGTACCTTTGAGTATTCCTTTAATGACACGGCCGCCTTTGTGTTACTGCCGGACGCGCCTCTGCCTGCTGTTCGCTGACGTCTTATCTGATTGTTGTGTGTGGCTGTTTCACTAACAGCGGTCCGTTGGGTAAATTCCTTTTGTTGGTCCATGAATCTAGATTGCACGCATCCGCAACACGTTCCGTCAGTGACAGAACCCTGATGCTTACCCTTACCAAAAAGTAGTATACTTCGTTTATTTTAGTAAGTATACTTAAGTAAAGTTCAAGTATATTTTCATACCTGTATGCAAATGTTCACGTATGATTCAGTTGCACACAGATATTTTTACACTTGGAAAAGTATCTTAACCCCTTTTGCAAAGAACTCCAATGCACAATGAATGCTTCTAGAGCTTTGGATTGTTTCTCGCCTCTAAGACTCCTGAGAACCGAGATGAAAATAAAACAAAAAGTGTCCTAGATTTGAGCAGAAAGGATAAAGGAGAGAGTAGGAAGAGGAGGGAAAGAGATTAAAGAGCATGCGATGGTTCAGCTGTAGTCGTGCTATTTTATTTTTCCGTCCTTCTCCCCTTTTCTCTCTTGGTGGAAGCGTGACATTCTCAGTGACATACTCTGGATTAGTGGCCTGCAGATTACAGATGCAGTTCTACTGCAGGTAACCATGACTTGGTCAGTAATTCCCTATCACACGATTAGCAAACTACTATGAGACTTCAATTTATGGCAAAGGGGGGACAAAAATACAACATTTCTGACAACTTATACTTATTTGTTTCAGTCAAATCCCAACCGACCAAAGCTGTTAAACCAATAATTCAAGCCAAACTGGCAATTCTATCATTATTTAATGTCATTATGTTATTGAAAACCCACAGCTGGAAAATAAATATCCATGCAGTTCTTGATTATAGTGATGTTTGTCAAGCTTCAAAAAGGGCAAAAACACCACAAATGCATGATAGCTTAGTGTTTTGTTTTTTTTTCCACTGAAAATTTCCCACAAATCTCTGAAATCTCATTTGTGAAAATGGATAAATGGAGTGCGGCAAGGAAGACATATCTGTGTAGGCCAAAACATGGAGACTTCTGGTTTCATCATCCTGAAACCAATGGGTTTTTTAAATGGATTTTTTTTTTCTTTAAATCCCTGATATAAGGTCTGCGGTTAGCACAAGCTCAATATATTTTCAGGTTTCATTTTATGACATAAAATACACTGTAAATGTCAATATATTAGCGTTACTTGAAAAAAAAAAATCTTGTCATAATTTATTACCACAGAAAAATCTAGTTTAAAGTTGCTCAATACATTCAAGTTTACTCAAAAGCCAATTTATGAAAACTTATACTAAGTAGAATATACTAAGTAACCATAACTAGATTTTTCTGAGGGAGTGAGTTTGCAAGATTTTTTTGAAGTAAATTTAACAAATTGAAATGTACAGTGTACATCAGTAATGCCATATTTTTCAAAGCTTTTACTTTTAAAAAAAGGCTTTAAAAAAGAGGGTTGCTAACAAGTGTATAAATGGGACTACAGTGGATTTCGTTGACATTAAACATCATCAGGCCGAACATGTAAACTTCTCTACTCACTAGTAACTTTCACATTTAATAATGTTGAGCTGTGCCAATATTGACATTATTGACACCAAACACCGTTGGATCTCAGTTCAAATGTGCAAAATGGAGAATGAGATTTTACAGCTTTGACAGCTAAGGATTAATTATAAGGTGAATTATGAGTTCAATTTTGGTCTGTTCTACATATGAAGATACCGTTGGACTTCAGGGTTTGAGAGTAAATAAAAAGAGACAGATTTTTGGTTGTGAACATCCTTAAAGAACAGGAGTACTGCATACAAACAAGGGCCAAAAACTGTGTCTTGCTCTGCTGTTTGCAATCTCATTTTTGGGTGAGCTGTTCCTTTAATGTAGCTCTCTCAGCTTCACTTGAACTTGAAGTTAATGGATTATGAGTAAACCTTGTTCTTCATGTTTCAATGCTTTTAAGAAGACCACCTTTGATCTTTTATTTAAGAATTTTAGACAAGATAAGACAGTATTTCTGCGAACTCTAAATTACATTTTTGACTGGTTTGTACAAAACAGAATATTGACACTGAACAACATCCTTTTGAGACCATGATCATTAAAAAACACAAATACTAATAGTTTATTCTGATCCCCAGGTCTTATATTTTATATATAATACACATAACCTTGTAATTGACTCTTTAATGTAGCTATTCATATTTAAAATAAACCCCTTTAGGCAATACACATTAGGCTTCTGATTACTCCACTGGGGTTTATTTTGCAGTAATGATGAGCTGACCTCTTTAATTAGTCATTTCTCTATATTCACTGTTGCTTTGCTTTGGAAGAACGCTGAGTCTGAGAATAATGTATATCTCTTTTCTCTTTTCTCCTCAGTCGCCTCTGGCCCCAGCATTCCCTCAACTCTTTCACAAGTATGTCAGCGAGCAGAAAGATTCAGAAGGTCAGAGCCAGTAGGGACTGACTCGTGTTGTAGAGCAGCAGGTCTTTGTTCCTCCTCTGCGCCGCTGTTTGGGAGGCTGAATACTCACTGCTACATCCCAGAGCCATTCCTCATGTCTTACAAATGCATCCGTCTGTGTCAGATCACATAACACTCAGAGACTGACAGCTGGACGTTAGGAGATGTCAGTAATGTGGCCTTCTAAGGGGAAGGTAAGGTGTACAGAGTTTACCCGGGACAAACTGAAAACAAATCTATTCATTAGGGCTGTCAAAATTAATACAGCATCCTTTTTTTTTTTCTGGTATCCCTTTGGCTAATGTTACAGTAGACTATGTTAACACTCTATCAAGCAAGAGAAGTCGGTGTCTGTGAAGCAGCACTCTGTGAACACATCCGGCATCTGACACGCACACAGAAAGCCGCTTCGCACAGCACGCCAGTAGCACATTGAGTTATCTTTCGTCAACAAAAACACACAAAAAGTATGTCAAAATGACTGTTTTTGGCGAGTGACATCGTAAGCAGTTTTAAATTAGTTTTTGAAAAAGTCCTAAATAACTGTAAAGAGTGGTGAGAAAATCGGATGTGTGTCAGATCCATATCACAAGCATCAGGTTTTAAAGAGACAGCGCTGCTTTTAAAGTGAAACCTGCTGCAGTCTGTGTCATTGTCAAAGAACAAAAGAAAAATCGCTGATTAACTTTTGTTGCTTGAATGAAGATTAATCTATATTCAATTTATCGTTTGTGAAGATTGTGTCAGGTTCAATTAAATTATTTATTTATTTATTTATTTTTCAAAGCCAATTAAATGTTAAAATAATGGCTTTCAGTTATACTGTAATGTTAAATGATTATAATTATTGGCTAAAACAGAGGGGGGGAGAGAACAGAGACTTCAGTAGCAGTACTTCATTAATAATAGTTTACTTAATAAGTAAAACGATGCCATTAAACATATTTAAAATATACCATAGTTATGTTGCTTCTACATTATTTTGGAGATTCAATGTGAAATTATGACAATATAAATATATTATAATAATATGTGCTTATGATTAATTACAGAAAAAAATGTGTGATTAATTACTTTTTTTTTTTAAATCAATTCACTGCACTACTATTTATTTCTGTTTAGATTTATCTGAAAATAATTGCCATTGTTTACAAGGGCTATCAGTAGACAGATTTTGTCCCTGTCACAACGTGAAGCTTTATTTATTTATTTGTTTTAAGTTTGAATGCATCTATTGTTGTAATACATCTATTGTGTTTTGCTTTTTCTTTAGAGACATTGATAATTCCAGTCCAGTCTGTGTCATTGAAAATTATTTTCTTCTGTGTTAATAGACAATGGAGAGTCTGATTGTTATTTGAGTGTATTGAACAAAAACTGACAGTTTTAATCCGAATAACACTTAAACACATCAATACAGATAGACATTTCCTGAAAGAAATAACAGTGCTGTCTAGGCAGCAAAAGAATAGCGTTAAAGGTTTAGGTATGCTTCTCTCTCCCTTTTTTTTTTTAAATCAATTCACTGCACTACTATTTATTTCTGTTTAGATTTATCTGAAAATAATTGCCATTGTTTACAAGGGCTATCAGTAGACAGATTTTGTCCCTGTCACAACGTGAAGCTTTATTTATTTATTTGTTTTAAGTTTGAATGCATCTATTGTTGTAATACATCTATTGTGTTTTGCTTTTTCTTTAGAGACATTGATAATTCCAGTCCAGTCTGTGTCATTGAAAATTATTTTCTTCTGTGTTAATAGACAATGGAGAGTCTGATTGTTATTTGAGTGTATTGAACAAAAACTGACAGTTTTAATCCGAATAACACTTAAACACATCAATACAGATAGACATTTCCTGAAAGAAATAACAGTGCTGTCTAGGCAGCAAAAGAATAGCGTTAAAGGTTTAGGTATGCTTCTCTCTCCTTCAGGAAAGCTGCCATGAGGAGGACAATGGACATATCATGCAAAATGTTCCTGAAAAAAAAGTGAACTAATTATGCTTGATATATATATATATATATATATATATATGTTTCCCTTTATCCTTGTATGATTTATGCAGAGTCTTAGCAAGTATTCTGCATTTTTTTTTTCAGTTAAATCTCATTTCATATGGGACCTAGTGAGCAATTTGTTTGTTCGCAGAATCCCAATGAGGGTGTTTGTGGGAGAGGGTGAAGACTCAGCATGGTAAATAGAAGTAGAGGGGTTTTCAAAAGGTTAGCTGACAATCACTGCCACACACTGCAGCTGGAACGGCTGACAATAAAACATAATGTGCAGGAGATATGTTGTTTTGGTGGAGAGCTTGGCTGTCAGGATTGACCCCTAACCCTTACTGCATTAATTATCAAAACACTTCTGTTATTCTTAGGGATGCCGAATCTGAAGTAGGAAAAATAAAAAAAAGTTCAATTTGAATATGCCGAATATGCGTTCACCTCTATCACCCTCTCACAGTTTAATGATCCTAATTAGTTAATATGCGTAGTTTTTAAGCTTTACCCTCAACTTTGAAGATGCATATTAGCATTTGGCAAAGCAGAGCTCTTCCAATGTGATAGTGCTGCATCTAATAATAATAAAAACAAGTTACTTTAGAGTACAACTTTAGAGACTGTACATTTAGCAAAATGATCTGTAAAATTATTATTATTATTATTATTGTTGTTGTTGTTGTTGTTGTCGTCTTAATCAGTATGTTTGCAGTAAAAAAGGTATAAATAGCCTTTAAAATGCTTCAGTTATTTGTAAATTGTCTTCCAATTTCGAGAGAACACATTTTAAATTAAATTTGTTTTCCCCACTAGCAGATGTTAAATATTATAAAAATAAAAATAAAAATACAATAAATAAATTAATTAATTAATTGAGGTATATGCTTTAATAATAATTAAAAATGTCAGTATGTTTGCAGTAAAAAAGGTATAAATAGCCTTTAAAATGCTTCAGTTATTTGTAAATTGTCTTCCAATTTCAAGAGAACACATTTTAAATTAAATTTGTTTTCCCCACTAGCAGATGTTAAATATTATAAAAATAAAAATAAAAATAAAAATACAATAAATAAATTAATTAATTAATTGAGGTATATGCTTTAATAATAATTAAAAATGTCAATTGGGGAGAGGAAAATCAAGTTAATTATTTATAATTAATTTATTATATTATTATTTTTTATTTCTTATTTTATTTTATTTTTTATTTTTTTGCTCAAAAGCAGCCTAATGATTAATATAAATTAAAATGCGAAACAGTTTAGTGTTTTTTTGTTGTTGTTGTTGTTGTTTTCAGTGTAATTAATTAACCAAACAAATGAAAAAAGAATAGCCTTTTAAGATAATTAAGAGTATTATTAAAAATTATTAAGACTTTTTTTATTTTCTTAATTTTCAGAGAATGAATTTAGAAATAAATGTATCTTTGCCCACTGGCAGATCATTTCAATTATAAATATAAAAATATTTTGTGAGGTACATGCATAAAAAATGCCATTGGGGTAATCTTGCATAACTACATTTATTGTGTTTTAAGGATGTTCAAATATTTAATATTTGTGCTGGAAAGAAGCCTACTGATTAAGATTAAGTTAAATGAGTTCCCCCCCCCAGTGTAGTCAATCAACCAAATTAATTAAAACTGAATTATGAAAAAAAAAAAAAATCCTGAACTTATCTGTCATTGGTCAGAAAAGCATAGCCCTGCCCCAAACTCATGCCATTGGTTGAGCCAGTGTTGGCCAGTCTGTTAGAAACCGTGTTACATGTTTGCATGAATTAACCTACAAACAGCTTAAGTCTGCTGTTGTTGAACTGGAGTAGAAGAAGATACTTTAACATCAATATATGACACACTTAACCTTTAAGCTTCATCTGCATTGAGGTGATGTCTCAACAACAATCTGTGAATCTTTAGACTACCATAGTTCAAACTCCAACGCACACAGGCAACAGCGAGAGACAGAAAGAGAAAAAATGATATGGAAGTCAACTGATCTGATAACCACAGTAAAACCAGAAAATCTACTGCCGGCCTTGCCAAGCGAAAAGGTCAAACGGATGGAGACTCTGCGTCGGACAGCTAAGAAACATTCAGAGCTCAAAGATAAAGCATGTGCTTCGAAAACAAGAAAAAAGGGCAAAAAGGTGCCCTGTTTATGCATGAGACATCTCTTAACAGCCATCTGTCCTCCCGCTCCTTTCCGAGACGTCGTGTTTGACAGCGAGACCCAACTTGTGCTACGCTTGATCCTCCGATAACCCGCGAGGAGGGGCGGACATGAGAGAGGCAAAGCCATTGGCTAAAAAACTGAAAGAAACCAAGTCGGTGCATTCGACAGTCTTTATCCTCACAGACAAAACACCTCAGATTTACGAGTCTCTGAAGAACCAAAGTCCTGGAGGGCAGACAGCGTGTTTTATTTGTGCCACTTTCTCAGATCCCGCTTTGAAGAAAATATAATCTGGGCTTGGCGACTTCCAAGCGTCAGGCCAATCCTCAGATGTACTTTGTGTGAATGAAAGGAGGTACGAGGACAAAGTGAGCACTTCTGAGTCACCCGTCTGTTAGAGAGTCTGAAACGAACAGCGTTTACGCGACTCCAGCTGCACTCTGGATCTGAATCTGATTGGTTCACTGTGGTTGTGTGGCTACATATCTTTGTGGCATCGATGTGACTGATCTCATTTGCAGCATTCTTTCTTCAGATCATCACTTTTGTATTGCAGTGTGGTCTACATCTACCTTTGGAGAGGAACATATTGCAGATTAGGATTCAGGAGTTAACTAGAGGGTGACAGGAGGACAAGGGCGAGATGGAAGTTGCGAGACGAGGAGTAGGTGGTTGGGTTTTAGCATAGAGGGCCTAATTACGCTCGGAGCGAAGCGGTAATGCATCTTTAGCCCAGAACTGTCATCTATCTAATCTCTCCATAACCCCACCCCTCACACACACCGCATACATAACAGCTCGTGCAAGACAGCGCTCTAGTTCCGTATTTATTTATAGGTCCGCGTTGTGTGCTGGTTGTTTGATTGATTGATGGCCTTGTTGTTTGGACACGTGCGTGCGCACACGCTCAGGCATTTACAGCCAGATGTTGCTGCCTAGAACTTCATCATTTAGACCTTAACTGTGAGCCTCAGGCCTGAATAATCGTGTCTTGGCTGTATTTGCATTCCACAGTGCCTTAACGTACACAACTCAATGAGTCTGTTTACATGCACAGTAATGTACTAAAATTAGTCTGAATCCCCATTACTTCCGTGTTAGCCGAGATTAAATCCAGACTATATCCATACAATTAAATGGGTCATTCTGAATTCAAAACTTCAACATAGATTTATGATTATTATTATAAATTTTTTTTAAGTTCAGTTTTCTCTAATAAAAGCCTATGGCAACTTATTTTACTTCATTGTTTTATTTCACTAATAAACACCAGTGTCAATAACCCCAGGTGTTTTTTTGTTGTTGTTGTTGTTGTTGTTGTTTTTACACACCCTAAACAATGGAACACCAATAATATGGATGGATGGATGTTGAACGTAAAAGAATAACTTTAGAATGGTAGGAAAATCACAATGTGCATATTTGAACAGCCTCTTTAACCTTGAACTTTAACCTTTGGAGTATTTATTTATTTATTTATTTATTTATTTGTTTGTCCTTTTGTAACACTGATAACACCAAAGCAAAAATAAATAAATAAATAAATAATAATAAATAAAAAAAAATCAGGGGAGGTTCCTTTATATATTATTTATAATAAGAATAATAATTTAAAAAAAATAATCTTTGTGAATGAACATCTAATCAAATCAAATCAAATATCTGTCATATAGAAGTGGTATACTATGAAGGGGACAAAGTATATATTATTTATTATATATAATTATATTTATTTTTTTTTTTTTCTGCAAAGAAATTTGAAGTGATAGCATTTTATATTATATTTATTAAACAGTTGCAAATGTTAACATATCATTTTACAAGTTCCTCAGGCATTCTTGTTGGCTTGTAGGTGGTTTCTTACTAGTCAAATTCAAAAGAGTCCAGTTTGGTTTCAAGATACAGTTTGAGTCGCTCAATCAATGTAAGTATGCGGGATTTTTATTGTGAAAATTATAAATCTGATTGCTTAGAAGAGTGACAGCACACTGAGGGTAATACTGAGAGTTAGGAGGTTTGTTCAAAACCTTGTCATCATTTGGAAAGTCAATAAACAATCCAAACCAGCAAAAGCACGTGTTCAGAACAGAGCTAAAGTGTCTTTTGTTCAAATGGAATTTGTTGTGCATGGGAATTATATGATTAATGTATGCACTAACTAGAATATTGCACAATTTGCTACTGAATATTAATATTGCCATTCATTGAGACTGAAGCTAAGCTGCAGCATAACCCCCCCCCCCACCACCACCAAAAAAAAATCTATCGACATCCTCAATAACCTGACGTATTCATGCTAAATTTTAATTAAAATGGGGCTTTGAGCAAAGCCTCCCCGGGCGGATGGGTGAAATGCAGAGCACAAATTCGGAGTATGGGACACCATACTTGGCTACACGTCACATCACTTCTACTTTCAAATAGAGAAGCAATTTTCTAGGCCGAGCTTTGATCATTACAAACCTCAGCAAAACGGGTTGAAATAAATTTAACATTGTTTTTTGGGGGGGAAACTGCATAGTTTAGTTCTCATTAATTCATGCATGCATGTATGTATGCATGAATGTATGTATGTATTTATTTTTTTATTTAAATTTGACTGTTTTTTTTGGGGGGGGGCTGTTTATTTTATTTAATTTTCATTTAATTATTTCATTTCATTATTTTATTTTATTTTATTTTATTAATTTTTTTTGCATCATTTGAAATAAGAAAATGCTTTGAGTTTGTATATATGTTTGTTTTTCCCTTGTGTGACTTGTGAGACTTTTGCAATATTTTATTCAAGGTCACGTCCCTTTATTTCTTTTATTTATTCATCTTTGGAGGGCTGTGTTTAAAATGTGAATCAATCTGAATCAATGTAAATTACTATCAACACACACACACACACACACACACACACACACACACATAACACCACATTCAACCCCCAATGAAGCTTAATTATAAAGTTGATAGCACCCAGATTGATTAGTTAGCATGTCAATCAAACTTAGGAAGGAAAGAGAGGAAGCTGTGCGGTAATTGGCCTTGAACGCCAGGGAATAATACATATTCATGTGTGTTCTGCGGCTCTCTTCAGGGCTAAAGTGGCTCCGCACACGAGTCTCTTTGCACCCTTTCACATCTGGAGAGGGCTTGTTGATATGAATTAGCCCGGGCCAGACTTTATCTGTGAGAATGCTTGAAAAGACTGATTTGATAACCTCCTTCTCGCCCACTCAAGTGTGCCATGTTCACATTGGCAGTCTTAACGATAATTTGGGATGATGCAGATTATCGGATACAAGTGGCCATGAACCACAGGTTGAAATTCATTCATTCATTCATTCATTCATTCATTGTAAGGGACCAAGTACTAAATGTGCATTTATTTATTTAAATGTAATTGTTAAAACTGAATTATGGCCTATACAAAGCTGCGTGTCGTTGAAAATTCAGAGGTATCTTGGCTGTATGCCGCCAACACTGTGTCCTTTTGAAGAGAAGTGTGGTATCGACTTTATTGACACCTGGATCTGAGTTAGAAAATCTGATGAATATGCTTAATGATGTTGCATAATAGAATGGTACAGGAATGACATTTTTTGTTGGCTTAAACTAAGAGACCAGTTCCCATTTTAGCACGTCTGGTTCTATCATCCTGAAGTCAAAGGTTTTTGTTTTTTTTTTGGTAATTGTATCTCTATGACATAAAATACATCAGTCATGCCTGATGCCTCAGACCGGGTGATCGCCTAGTGAACCTTTTTATCTTGGCTAGGCCTCATTCAAATTATGTCCAGTTTGGCTTAAACTTTATTTCCTGGTTTCATTTTTCTCTCCACAAAGTAATTTGGCTTTAGCAGCAGCAGTATTTTTTTCATGAATGCTTTTGTGTGCTGACTCTCTTTGTCGTTGATGTGGCTTTGTGTCATTAGCTCTGCTTGTGTGTTTGAAGCCCACCTAGGGGTCTTGAAGTTGCACTTGTTTTGTCTTTGACATCTTTGCTTTGAGTTTAGTGAATGCAGGACATTTTGACCTTGTAATTAATGTTGTATATTTTATTGATTGCTTTTTGGGAGATAATAGCTTGTGTTACTAAAATAATTACACAGTTTGATACACTTGATTGCATGAATATTTTGTTGATTTGCAGTATATTTCTTATTTGCTTTATAAATTTTTAGAAAGGTCTTATAGTAGATACATGGCAAAAACTAGATCACAGCGTGAACTGATTTTATGAATATGATTATTTCCTGAAAGAAAACAACAAGGGAGATCGTCAAATGAATGTAAAGCAATTGGATACCAATAAAATATGTTGGTCTATTGGCTATTGTATGCATGACGTAGAAATCAGTTTTGTTCACTGCCTGTGAAAATACACTATTTTTCAAAATAAAAAAGACAAATGAAGGAAGGAAGGAAATACTATATATATATATATATATATATATATTAGGGGTGGAACGGTTCAACTTACGGATCGGTTTGTATCAACGGTTTTAGAGTCACGGTTTCGGTACGGTTCGGTAAGTGCTATGTTTAGGCAAAAACAGTGATTTTCAGGTTTTTTTAGGTAGGTCTAACATTAGTTTTCAGGTACGCTGCGTGTCGTTGAAAATTCAGAGGTATCTTGGCTGTATGCCGCCAACACTGTGTCCTTTTGAAGAGAAGTGTGGTATCGACTTTATTGACACCTGGATCTGAGTTAGAAAATCTGATGAATATGCTTAATGATGTTGCATAATAGAATGGTACAGGAATGACATTTTTTGTTGGCTTAAACTAAGAGACCAGTTCCCATTTTAGCACGTCTGGTTCTATCATCCTGAAGTCAAAGGTTTTTGTTTTTTTTTTGGTAATTGTATCTCTATGACATAAAATACATCAGTCATGCCTGATGCCTCAGACCGGGTGATCGCCTAGTGAACCTTTTTATCTTGGCTAGGCCTCATTCAAATTATGTCCAGTTTGGCTTAAACTTTATTTCCTGGTTTCATTTTTCTCTCCACAAAGTAATTTGGCTTTAGCAGCAGCAGTATTTTTTTCATGAATGCTTTTGTGTGCTGACTCTCTTTGTCGTTGATGTGGCTTTGTGTCATTAGCTCTGCTTGTGTGTTTGAAGCCCACCTAGGGGTCTTGAAGTTGCACTTGTTTTGTCTTTGACATCTTTGCTTTGAGTTTAGTGAATGCAGGACATTTTGACCTTGTAATTAATGTTGTATATTTTATTGATTGCTTTTTGGGAGATAATAGCTTGTGTTACTAAAATAATTACACAGTTTGATACACTTGATTGCATGAATATTTTGTTGATTTGCAGTATATTTCTTATTTGCTTTATTAATTTTTAGAAAGGTCTTATAGTAGATACATGGCAAAAACTAGATCACAGCGTGAACTGATTTTATGAATATGATTATTTCCTGAAAGAAAACAACAAGGGAGATTGTCAAATGAATGTAAAGCAATTGGATATCAATAAAATATGTTGGTCTATTGGCTATTGTATGCATGACATAGAAATCAGTTTTGTTCACTGCCTGTGAAAATACACTATTTTTCAAAATAAAAAAGACAAATGAAGGAAGGAAGGAAATACTATATATATATATATATATATATATATTAGGGGTGGAACGGTTCAACTTACGGATCGGTTTGTATCAACGGTTTTAGAGTCACGGTTTCGGTACGGTTCGGTAAGTGCTATGTTTAGGCAAAAACAGTGATTTTCAGTTTTTTTTTAGGTAGGTCTAACATTAGTTTTCAGGTACAGAAATTGAATAAAGTAATGAAATGTAAAACAGTATTGCATATTTGACTGTATAAATTAAAGATTCATCTTTATTAAAGTTACAAAAGCTATTCAATCAAGAGCAGTGAGTGATTTCTTTGTTGTTGCTGTTTGATTAATATTAAGAAAGTGCTGTCACTTTAAGAGAATGCACTGATACAGTACGTTCAGCCGGCTATGTCTGCTATAGGATACTTACCAAGACGGGCATTTTGACATAATTTTTGTGTGAATTTGTCCATTCAAACACAATACTTCACAGAGAACTTAATATTTGTGCGCGTTCTGAAGCGCGGGTTTGCGCGCTTCGGATGAGCGCACGCACAAATCTTCTCACTGCGCGCACGAGCAAGCTTGCGTCCTCTGTCTCTTAAATGTTTAAACTGGCGAAGCTTACATGAGTTTAGTTTAAACACAGATATCAACGTGTGCTGTTCAGGTCTCACCTGTGCCCGCGTGCGCTATCAGCACCCGGGCGATGACGGAATAAATGCTCATATTCATGCATACGGCATTCGCATTGAACAAGAGTGAATGGTTTGTCCACGTTTTTTTTTTTTTAATCGCTGTTGTTGTAATGTATTGGGAAGCCAGAATGCGCATCCATCAACAGAAACATATATTAGCCGAACCCTGTTTGTTTTACGTGTTATTTATAGCAAACCATATATTACAGATGCGTTGTCAGATTTAAGTTGAACCGCGGTCCTGGCGCGTGCCGAACCGTGTGTCGAGAACCGAACGGTTCGATTTTTTTTCCATGAACCGTTCCACCCCTAATATTTATATGTATATATATGAAAATAATGCAAGCTAAATGTGGTAATGTGGAAAAGTAAGTATTGATTGATTGATTGATTGATTGATTGAATGATTTTATTTGTTTTAAGTTGTCTGACTAAAAATCGTATTATTAGTTGTAGTAGTAGTAGTAGTAGTAGTAGTATCATTTCTGTTGATATAAATATGTGTAATTGTGATGTATTTTTATTTATAAAGTGAATATTCACATAAAGATTCATGTAGTGTATTTCTGGGAGCACACAGTTTCCTCTGGCTGCATTTGAATGAGCTGAAAACTTAAGAGATGAAGGTGTTGGAATGGTTTGGGTGTGTGGCGGCCGGACGGCTGCTGAGACACTTTGAGCTTCAGGTGTTTTGAGGAAGATGTGTGAATAAGCAACAGCTCTCTGACGTCTGACCTGCGTAAGTCTGAGTCTGTGGACAGCTAGAGTTTCTCTGCCTCTCGCTCTCATTGGCACTGAGACAGATGCTTTGAAACTGTCAAATGACCCTGAAAAATCACCTCATCAGGAAGGACAAGAAAGGACAAGACAGATTGTTAATGAGACCCATACAGAAATCTAATATATGACATATATTGCCATATATAAGTGATATTGCCATATGATTTCCCTATAAGGCAATATATTTCCCACATATGTACATTCTTTGGGTAGATGAAAATTGTAAATTTATAACACATATAAAATCCTCATACTAAAAATTGTATATGTACATGTTAATAATATCCATATGATGATTTTTTTTAATAGGTATTATGAATTTTTTATGATTTTTTTTTTCTACACTGTAAAAAAAAATCTGTGACATTTACGGTAAAATACCGGCAGCTGTGGTTGCCAGAACTTCACCGTAAACATTTTAGGTTGTACAGATTTAACTTAAATTCACAATAAAATACCGTATTTCATTAACGGATGTAATGTTAATAAACCAACATATTAAAGTGTTAATATCTGTTTTGAACCATTGAAATGCACTGATAACCACCAAAAACTGGTGGTGATGAGAAAGTCACATGATGAACCAAAGTTAATCACAAACAGCTTTTCTACGAGCTGAGGAGGGTAGTTCTTATATATAGAAGGTTTCACACAGTGTCATTCACACAAACACTAAACCCCATCATGGTGACACACATGAAACTGAAATAATGCAATAAACATTAATTTAACAACATTAGATGTAAGATTAAACCCTAATGTACACATCTAATTAAATGTGGTAATGTGGAAAAGTAAGTATTGATTGATTGATTGATTGATTGATTGATTGAATGATTTTATTTGTTTTAAGTTGTCTGACTAAAAATCGTATTATTAGTTGTAGTAGTAGTAGTAGTAGTAGTAGTATCATTTCTGTTGATATAAATATGTGTAATTGTGATGTATTTTTATTTATAAAGTGAATATTCACATAAAGATTCATGTAGTGTATTTCTGGGAGCACACAGTTTCCTCTGGCTGCATTTGAATGAGCTGAAAACTTAAGAGATTAAGGTGTTGGAATGGTTTGGGTGTGTGGCGGCCGGACGGCTGCTGAGACACTTTGAGCTTCAGGTGTTTTGAGGAAGATGTGTGAATAAGCAACAGCTCTCTGACGTCTGACCTGCGTAAGTCTGAGTCTGTGGACAGCTAGGGTTTCTCTGCCTCTTGCTCTCATTGGCACTGAGACAGATGCTTTGAAACTGTCAAATGACCCTGAAAAATCACCTCATCAGGAAGGACAAGAAAGGACAAGACAGATTGTTAATGAGACCCATACAGAAATCTAATATATGACATATATTGCCATATATAAGTGATATTGCCATATGATTTCCCTATAAGGCAATATATTTCCCACATATGTACATTCTTTGGGTAGATGAAAATTGTAAATTTATAACACATATAAAATCCTCATACTAAAAATTTGTGTAATTGTGATGTATTTTTATTTATAAAGTGAATATTCATATAAAGATTCATTTAGTGTATTTCTGGCAGCACACAGTTTCCTCTGGCTGCATTTGAATGAGCTGAAAACTTAAGAGATGAAGGTGTTGGAATGGTTTGGGTGTGTGGCGGCCGGACGGCTGCTGAGACACTTTGAGCTTCAGGTGTTTTGAGGAAGATGTGTGAATAAGCAACAGCTCTCTGACGTCTGACCTGCGTAAGTCTGAGTCTGTGGACAGCTAGAGTTTCTCTGCCTCTCGCTCTCATTGGCACTGAGACAGATGCTTTGAAACTGTCAAATGACCCTGAAAAATCACCTCATCAGGAAGGACAAGAAAGGACAAGACAGATTGTTAATGAGACCCATACAGAAATCTAATATATGACATATATTGCCATATATAAGTGATATTGCCATATGATTTCCCTATAAGGCAATATATTTCCCACATATGTACATTCTTTGGGTAGATGAAAATTGTAAATTTATAACACATATAAAATCCTCATACTAAAAATTGTATATGTACATGTTAATAATATCCATATGATGATTTTTTTTAATAGGTATTATGAATTTTTTATGATTTTTTTTTTCTACACTGTAAAAAAAAATCTGTGACATTTACGGTAAAATACCGGCAGCTGTGGTTGCCAGAACTTCACCGTAAACATTTTAGGTTGTACAGATTTAACTTAAATTCACAATAAAATACCGTATTTCATTAACGGATGTAATGTTAATAAACCAACATATTGAAGTACTAATATCTGTTTTCAACAATTGTAATACTGATAACCACCAAAAACAGGTGGTGGTGAGAAAGTCACATGATGTATCAAAATACAAACACTAAAGCCCATCATGGTGACACACATGAAACTGAAATAATGCAATAAACATTAATTTAACAACATTAGATGTAAGATTAAACCCTAATGTACACATCTAATTAGAAAAAAACGAAGAAGAAACATGCTATTTCAACAACATATGTGTCATGCAGGGAATTCTGGGAGTGTCAATTTGCGGTTTTTCAC